>NC_056733.1:1622911924-1623211924 GCF_019279795.1 Protopterus annectens | reverse complement strand
GATTTTCCTTCTGATTATTCTGATCAGGATTCTGAAATTTCTGTTTCTTCTGATTACCAGGATTTGCCCTTATCTACCTATGAGGATTCTGATGCAGAGGATTCCATTCCCTCTGCTTCCCCTCCAGAAGAGTTTTCTTTTGGTGAAATCTTGCACACTCTTAGGGAGCATTTCCGCTGGAAAAGCCAGGATTATTCTGACTCCAAAAAGAGGCTTAGGGAATTCTTACTCATCACTCAACATAGGCTTTTAGCTATCCCTCCTGCCCTGGACATTGTAGATGATTCCTTTTTGGAATCTAGCCTGGCCCCAGACACCTTACCTCCGGCTCCCAGAAAACCTGACAGGTACTACAGAGTACCTGACTCTCACAAGTTCCTCTTCAAGAATCCTACTGCAGACCCAGAGACCATTTCCCAAGGTCTAAAGGCATTAAGACTACTACTGCCAAAAACCCTACCCTCTCTGATAGAGATTCCAGGGCCTTGGACAGATGGGGTAAGAAGGTATACACTTCTGCTACTTTGGCCATTATGGCCATAAACTGCCAGTTTCATATGTTAAAGTGTCAGCAGCATATTATGGGACTACTTAAACAGAAAATGATGTTGATTCCTGACTGTGCTGAACATAAATGATTACAGGATTTAATGCATTCTGCTGGACAAGTTGGTAAACATACGTTGCAATGTGGGTTTGACTCTTTAGAAGCATCTTGCAGGGCTGCTGTCACTGGGTTTGTACTTAGAAGGCATGCTTGGCTTTAGGAGCAAAACTTGCCAGACCATGTTAGAGATAAATTACTGGATTCTCCCTTAAACCAAGACCACTTGTTTGGCAACAAAGCAGAAGTACTTAAAAAGATGGAGGAAAAAGCTAAATCTATGCAAACTGTTAAATATTTCCTGCAAATACAGCCTCCCAGATTTAGTAAGCATTGGCCTTCTATGAATTGGTACTTTGCAGCCTCTTCTAGGACTTCTCAGTCCAAACCCAGGAACAGCAGACCACCTAAGCTACAGTCACAAGGCACACACAGGCCTAAGCAGTGGGGGGCTCCCACCTCCAAAGCTGGAAGTAGTAAGACACCCCCTATGGAAAAATGTCATAATGACTTAACCTTAAACCTTCCAAGTCCTGCTCAACTGCCTGCTCCCTTAGGGGGAAAGATCGCCCTGCATGCAAAAAACTGGGACTCATTACCCAGGACAAATGGGTTTTAAATATAGTCTTCCAAGAATACAGATTCCACTTCCTCACCTTACAAACCCCAAACGGTTTCCAAATCAGTGAGCAGAGGCTCAACAGTGGGTTCTCTGTCTTCTAAGTATCAGGGCTATTCAGCCTGTCCCAGCAGAAGAAAGGGGACAATGTTTTTACTCAAAACTCCTCCTGGTACTCAGAAAAGACAGTTCCTGGTGCCCTATCCTGGATTTCTCTATTCTAAACACCTTTTTGGTAATCCCAAAATTCAAAATGCTAACACTTCAACAGCTGCTTCCTATGCTAGGCAAAGATGCCTGGTTGGCAACCTTAGACTTCAAGGAAGCTTACTTGCACATTCCAGTAAGGGAATCTTGCAGGAAATAACTACGCTTCAGAGCAGGCTCCGTGCACTATCAGTTCTCTGCACTTCCCTTTGGCTTATCTACTGCACCCAGGTTATTCACAAAATGTGTAGCTCCAGCCATTGCATTTTGCAGGCAGAGAAATATTCAAATATACCCATACCTGGATGATTGTCTAATTCAGGCAGAAAGCCAGGATATGCTATTAAAACATCTGGCATTTGTAAAGAAACTTCTAACCTCACTGAGATACACCATAAACGAAAAGAAATCTCATCTAGTACCCTGCCAACAAATTATATTCCTGGGAGCAAGCTTGAACACAACTTCCCAGATGGCTTACCTTACGACAGAGAAACAAGTTTATTTGACAGCTTACTTCAGACTACTGGCCACAAAGACCCAGCTGTCTACAAGGGAAATCCTGCAAGCCCTGGGGTTCATGGCCTCTTGCATTCTACAAATTCCATATGCAAGACTGCATATGAGGACGCTACAATGGTATCTAAAAAGCCTATGGGGTCAACATTCTCAGGACCTGGAGGCAATGATTCCTATCATTCCTTGTATAAGAAAGAGTTCCTTTGGTGGGCAGAGGCCTGCCACCTAACCAAGGGGCTCCTTTTCAATCTACCCCCTGCCACCCAAACCCTGACTACACATGCATCAGACTATGCATGGAGGGCTCACTTGGCAGGGCGGAACCCAAGTCAGATACACCTACATATCAACCAAAAAGAAATGTTAGCTGTACAGAATTCCCTGACAGCCTTCAAAGAACATATCCTTCCAGGACAGTTATTGGTAAAGACAGACAACACCACAGTTATGTGGTACATAAACTAGCAGGGGGGGAACCCACTCGTACCCTCTCTGTAAACTAGCCATGGCTCTGTGGAACACAGCCCTGAGCTATGAAGTGCACCTACATGCTCAATTCCTGCCAGGCAAGCTAAATTCACTGGCAGACGACCTAAGCAGAAATCTCATGGACCCACACGAATGGAAACTGGAACCAAAAATATTCAACCTCTTTAGGAAAAAATGGGGGACTCCAGAGATAGACCTGTTTGCCTCCCCTCAGAACTACCAATTGAACAAATTCTGCACAAGGACTCCCCACAGTCAAGCTTGGAAAGTAGATGACCTGTCCTTTACCTGAGAAAGCCTCTCAGTTTATGCCTTTCCCCCTCTGCCTCTCCTCTCGAAGGTTCTGCTAAAGATCAAACAGGACAAACCAAGGACAATACTGATTGCACCAGACTGGCCTTGGCAGCACTGGTACCCTCCCTTGCGCAGTATGATACTGCTGGATCCATGGCACCTACCACATACACCTTCCCTGCTATCCCAGCAGGTGGGCCAGGTTCTGCATCATCAGCTTCAAACACTGAACCTTGCAGCCTGGCTAATTCCCTGAGCTCTCCAATAGCATCCCTCAGTAAGCAGGTGCTAGATGTCATTCTGGAAGCAAGGAGACCTAGTACTAGAAAATCCTATGCTGAAAAGTGGAAAAGATACTGTTCCTGGAGCCAGACTCAGGGGATGGGCACTATGGTGCCCAGCTTACCTCATATCCTTCAGTACTTAACATAAGGGCCTATCCTTCTCGTCTATCAAAATTCATGCCGCTGCCATTTCAGCACATTATAATACTGAACCACCCCTCTTCTCTCACCCACTGTTAAAGCAATTCCTCAGAGAGGCTAAAAATTTAAGACCCCCCCCCCAGGTGAGCCCCTACTCCAGCCTGGGATCTTAACTTTGTATTGGAAAATCTCACGCTCCATCCATTTGAACCGGCTGCAACTGCAGAGTTGAAATTCCTTTCCTGAAAAACAGCCTTCCTTTTAGCCATCACTTCAGCAAGAAGAGTGTCTGAACTACAGGCCCTCATGGCAGTGGAGACCTTCATTATCTTCCATGCAGGCAGGGTTTCCCTCAGGACCAATCCTTCTGTCATGCCCAAGGTGGTATCTAGTGTGGCCCTAAATCACTCCATTCATTTGCCTACCTTTTTTCCTAATCCACAAAACAAAGGAGAACGAATTCTGCACTCTGGAAGTGCACAGACAACTTAGATTTTATTTGGACAGGACTAAGCCTCTCAGGAAATCTGAACAGCTGCTAGTTGGCTTTGCTGCAGGGGCAGAGGGGAAGGCCATTTCAAAGCAAACCATTTCTAAATGGATAGCCCATTGCGTTTATTTCTGCTGTAAGCATCATGGAAAACCTACCTCACAGGGAATTAGATCACATTCCACCAGGGCTGCATCTACCTCTACAGCCTTTCTCAGAGGGGTCCCTACCAGAGACATCCTAGACGCTGCTACCTGGAGCTCTGTGCATACCTTCACCAAGCATTACTGCATGCCTATTTTTTCTAAATCCAGAACTGGTTTTGCCACTGCAGTTTTGTAAGGCCTAATAGCTGGTCCTAATGCTCTCTAACTTCCTCCTCCCTTCCTTAGCTTTGGGAATCTACCCAAATGTAATGACTGCAACAGTAAAACATGAAGAGCATAGTACAGTTGTGTACACTTACCATAAATGTAGATGTTTGAGGGTATTCACTGTTGCCGTCCTGGTTACCCTCCCTCCAGCCCCATGACTCCTCTTGGCTCTACCTCTCCTACTTGTTTGGTGTATTTGAGCTTTCTGGTGTATTTGCTTTTTGTTGGAGGTGTAACATAACATATAATTGCTTTCCATTATGGAGGCACATGACATCTGGGGCAAGAAAAACTGATGTAATGGCATCAGCTGCATGTTTTATACCCCTGATGACCTGAAGTCATGGAAGAGGAGACAGCATCCGATGCAGAAATCCAAGACTTTGATATTCAGGCCAGCTGAGGGCTACCTGCAGGCAGATAACCCAAATGCAATGACTACTACAGTGAATACACTGAAACATCTACATTTATGATGTGTACCCAACTGTACTTTTGTGGTAACCTTTATGACTCTAGACTGTTTATTTGTACTGTGCTTTTTCAAGCACCATTCAATTTTGAACAGTCTGATTGACAGATGGCTGGTGTCTCATTGCTGCAAAGCCTCCACTATCCTGCAGCTTTGTTTGTGGGGTGACGACAAACTGAAGTTGCCATTATAGAGCATTGCTGCCTTGTTATTAGACATACTGATTTCAGAGCACCATTTACAGTCCAGTGCTACTTTTCATACACTAATCTCTGGTAAAACATATTTAATGCACACATAGTAACATTCATGTAGGTTAGGCTTAGTTTATTGTTTGGCTTTGCTTTTACTTTTGTAATACTTTTTAGGTATGTAGGTAGGTACTAGGCTGTCTGCCCAAAGGCATTTATAACCCTAGCCAGAATGTGTTGGCTTTTGCCACCCCCTTAGATTAGTTCCCTGTGCCTCTGTCCAGCAGAGCCACTGAAGTGATCCCCCGGGGTTCTTGCCATCTGCTGTCTGAGCCTGTCTTTACAAAGGAAAATATTTTGTCTTCTACAGTTTAAAAATCAAGTTTTAAATGAGAACTACATTTTCATGTAACTAAATGTTGCCAAGTGCTTTTTCTTATACAGCTGTTGAGATACTTTGGTTTATAATAGTATGTTCTACCCCACTAAGTAATATGCTCATCTCCACTTTAGCTCAGCTGTGGAATGGCACAAGCAAAACCTCTGCACCAGAAATGTCAAAATATAGTGCTCAAAACACAGATGGATGAAAAGGTTAACCCTCCAAACATATACATACCAACTCTATGGTCTCATCAACTTGAGGAAGGGGGAAGCCTCACAAAAAAGGAAGTCACTGCTGACACACAGCTAGAAATTGCAACAGCATCAGTTACTATGGAAAATAGTGACTGGTGATGCATTCCTTAGCATTCCATTTTCTGTGTTTACAAAAATTATGAAAAGAGATTAGTATGTAAAACATTAAAAACATGTTACTTTTCCATTCCCTTTAGTCAAAATTTTAGACTTCAGTAAGATGCATTGCATCAAGATATGAGGTACCATGTTTATATACAGGTGGCTTTAGGCAGGACGTTAATGAGGGCCATCTTTAGGGCTGCTGCAAGATACAAATATTACGTTAGGCAGCTTGCAGCCCATAACTCCAGAGATTAATGTGTATCTCCAGCCCCTCATGACCTTAATAGACAAATCAAGTTTGAGTACCTGATCAAAGGCATATTGCACAGGGGATTATGACTGGGTTACCAATAGTAACTTGCTTGTTATATGTTTGAGACATGGATGCCTAGAACTTCAGCAGAGAAGCTATCCTTTTCCTTCTCTGTGACATTAGTCATCAGTACATCCTTGTATAAAGAGGTTGTCTACCTGTTTCATCTTCAGTTATTTCTTGCCTTCTTGCGTTCTTTGTAGCCATATGTGTGTGCACTGTATCAAGAAAGCATTCATCAGTTTGATATTGGTCTAGGCCAGTAACCGATCAGACTGAGCTGATAAGTACCCCACTGAAAACATTTTCTATGCTTTCCCTTATTGCAGTGTAATATTGCTATTATAATTGGTCAGCATTCTGACATATCAGGATTTGCATGCTATCTCTGCCCCAATGAAAGAGAACACGTGTGCATTCAGGTGGTAGATTTCCCAAAATGATTACCACTACTCTTGTCTAGGGCCAGATGAGATCTCAGTTTAACATCTCATCCAAAGGACAGTGCAGCACACTTAGAACTCCCCTCCCCCTTAATACAATGTCAGCAATAAATCTAGCTGGTGATGGAACAGAACCCACAACCTTCTGCAACAAAGGCAAGTGTGCTACCTGTTGTACTGCTAACACTGTAGGCTTTACTCAGTAAGTTGTATAATAGGCAAAAAGCAGGTAAATGCAGATCTGTGTGGTAGCTTGATTGGTAAGAATTTGGAGTGAGTGAGTTTTTTGAGTTTTCATTTGGGGTTCACACAGTACTGAATCTAGCTAGGCTTAGTCTACCATGGTAACCATTTCAAATGTCATAACCCACTGCATTGAGTCACAAAATATAGAGACTGAATGGCTGAAAAGACAGGCTTATGTATGTTAAGTCTGAGATGGCCATTTCTCAGAATATTTCCTTTTCCTGAGGTGTACTAGTCTACGAGTTAGCATATATAAGTTTGGGGGTGTAGGGGGTTCCTCCCCCATATTGGGGGTGCAGGGGGGTTACTGTCTGCAAAAAAGTTTAGAGGAGGAGAAGAGCAAAGTTCAAGATTCATTCTTTCCCTTGATTTCCTGTCTTTTTTTTCGGTATGTCGGCACTTGGCATTTCGCTTGCCGACATTTCAATAGGGAGCCATCTGCCAATCTTTGTCACAGATTAAGCCTGGGAACGTTTAAGTTATAATGTGGCACTCATAGTCTGACAGTTCATTTTTGCTCCTGTTTCTGCACAGCTTTCATCTTCATGCAGCATTAGGCACCTGACCCCTACTACAGAAATTGCTTTGAATTTACTTTCACCTTCATGATACATTTATTACTTGATATAGTTCATGTCACTAATCTTCACAAAGTTCTCAAATCCTCAGATGATAGTGATGTTTGCCAGGGTAGACAAAGACCTTTTAAGAGGAGGACATGGAATTAAATCTCCTTCTTTTCATGCTAACTGCACATATTTATTTATTTATTTATTTTACATTTATTTACCTGTAGTTTTGGACTGAGTCAAGAGCCCATTTTCACCGGAGGCTTAGGGAGAAAAGCTCCACACATGTAGCAAACTTGTACAATAAAATGTATGAAGTAAGGGGCATGCCAACTTGCTTTTACTATTGAACTTACTTAGTAGTCACATTGTGTTCAACAGCTAACAATGGTATGGGCGAGTGCACAAACTTCCGCCGATAGAAAGATGGACTGCTTTGCGAATCTAGCTCTTCTCACATTTGCCTCCTCCTTACTTCCACATATAATGCATTATTTTTTGTATTACTGAATCAACAAGTCTGTGAGCTGTAGTACTACACAGGTACTATGATTATAAGATATGAATCATGAAATGCTTATACAGGGAAAGTGAAGCATTTCCTGCCTCATCCTGCTGTACTGGAGGGTATATAAAGCACATGAGCAGCTGTGCAGGCTGAGGGAAGAAGATACTGAAAGTGAATGTGGTGAGGCTGAATAGACCAAAAGGTGAGAACATGGGTTGCAGTGTACTAGGCTAACTGCCTTAGGGGGTTATTTTAAGCCTAGTCAGTTGCCCCTTTTTAATTTCTCCAGATCTTTTGGGTTTCCTAATACCTTGACAGGAATAGACTCCATTCCTAAGTCAAAGTATGATTAAAGTTCTTGAAATTAGCATTGTTTCAAGCTTCGATTTCAGCCAAAAGTGCTCTTTACAGCACTCGTAATGTGCCCAGTAATGATGCCTTCTCCAATTCATATGGAGTTGCATGTATTGGTAACATGTCTAAATACGACTGTAGATTCTATTTTATAAGACCTGTTGCTGCTACTACTATTGGAACTGTCTAGGTATCTTTCTTCTACATTTCTGCCTGCAGATCCTGATATTTTATGACTGTGTCTCTCTGTACGCAAGACACTGTAATCAGAGCAAAACGATAGACCACTACAACAGAGAGTCCTTGGTTAAACGAATCAAAAATATGGCAAACAAACTTCGGACTCAACACGACTATAAAATAAAATTAGATGTTTATTTGGTGCTTCGGCATTACCTTTCAATGCTTCCTCAGACCATGAATATACTGACAAAGCAGTATGCTTTTATACAGTGACAAAAAATGCTTTAATTATTTAATAGCAATTAAACTCAATAAACAACTTGTTAAAACCAATTAAAAACCTTAGTTTAAAAATGCAGTGCAATTTAAAGACATATACTCACTAGGAGTATAAGTAATATGAGAATGACAGTGTAAAACTTTTAACATGAGTATAAAATATATAAATATAGAACCTAGCTTACTACAATTTCATATCTAGTTAAATTTCACAACCTTTATTATTTACATATATATATAAAAATTTTAAATGTGCAAATAGAATGCAGGAGAATAAATTAATAAACAGTATGTGAAACATTCTACATATGACAAATGAAAAAATGTCTAGATAAATAATTGAGTATGAATAAAACTAATATTGTATACATACCATTTTTTGTTAAGGTTTAAACAGAACAAATAGATAAATAGGTAAGCCAAGGTTAAAGCGTAAACTTGTTAAACTAATTAAATATGAATAAAAAGAATAAAAAGAAAAAATCAACCTTATATAAGGTATGATGTAATATTATATAAATTTTATATGTTCTTTATGAAGCTTATCTGCGTGCATTAAGGTAGGGTTTTATGGAAACATAGAGATTTAAACCTGGAGAATGATGCCCTTTTAACCTCAATATCCATTTCAGTTCTTTTAATTCTAACAGATTCATGTAGTCTCCACCTCTGCTATTGGGTTCTACAATTTCTAGTACCCTAAACACAAAAGAATGACTTGGGAAACATTGCACATGTTTAGCCAGAGCATTCAGTTCATTCAATTTCTTTATATCATATATATGGTTATAAACTCTGTGTTTGAGCTTACGTTTCGTGAGACCTACATAAAATGCAGGGCAGTGTACACATGTAGCTAAGTAAATTAATCCTAAACTATCATGAGTGGCTGAAAACCTTGGTTTAAAAGTATATTTAAATTCTGGATGTGTATATATTTGTTCTTTGGTAATAAACTTACAGTAGTTACACTGTTTGCAAGGGAAAGTTCCTATTTTTTCTCTTGGCTTTGTTTTGATGTTAGTTGGCTTATCACAAAGCAATCTTTTAAGATTTTTGTTATTCCTATATGTAAAATGAGGGACTTTTCCTACCAGTTGTTGTGTAAAATCATCTGTCATTAAAACCTTCCAATTATTGTTTATTATTTCCCTAATATTACAACTATCATTCGTATAAGTTGTAACGAAACTTAACTTTCCTGGGGAATGAGGAATATTCTTAGTACCTTTTCCATAAGAATAATCATATGTTATTTGTGCTGGTGTCTCTACATCTTTCAGTACTTGCGCCCTGATTTTTCTTACTAAATTTTCATCATATAGTCTATCTAAGAAGACACGTTCCAGTTTGTCTGCCTCTTGTATCTTTACAAATTTTTGATAACCTGATAAACTGACTTTTGACTATACCTTTATATACATAACGTGGATGCATGCTGTCGTAGCGTAGTATAGTGTTCCTCCAACAAGTTTTTCTAAATAGGGTAGAGCTTAGTTTACCATTCCTTATGTCCAGAGTCACATCCAGAAAATTGAATGATTCATATGAGACCTGTGCTGTAAATTTAAGGAAAGAGGTTGTAGTTTCTAAATAATTTTTAAAACCATAAAATTCTTCTACAGAACCTTCCCAAATTAATAAAATATCATCGACAAAACTGTAATAGGCCAGAACTTTCCTAAATAAAGGATGAGTGAAGACATATTCTTTCTCCCATTTATACATTACCAAGTTTGCATACTGTAATCACTGGGTATGGCGATTTCAATAATCAATGCTACTTTTGTCTTCTTTTCATGGACCACTGTATCCAGTTTTCTAGCATCTATCTTTTGAACTGTTGGTAATGGGTGATCCCATTTGATGTAAACTTCATCATTTTCTATGATGCTTTGTGGCTCATGTTTGCTGTGTTTTTCAGCCAGTTCATTGCCATAATGTTTGCACAATCCCCAGTGCAATAGTCTTGCAGCATTATTATGCCTTTACAGTCCTTCTGCCATTAATATGTCACAACCAGCAACAAGGTGTGCAACTGTTTCCAATTCTGTTTTACAAAACCTACATTTGTTTCTCCCACATGTTCAATGGACTTTGTAAACCAGAGTGCACGTACCCCACTGTCTTGAGCTGTCAATATTAACCTTTCATCTCTTGGTTTGAATTCACCTCTTCTTAATTCTGCATTCTTTCTTGATCAACATGAGGTTCTTCCAGAAGTTTTCTATACTTGCAACTATATTTATGCATTTTTCCATATTTCTTGAATTATCATCTGGTCCTTCATCTTATATTCTTTTTTTTTTGTTTTTTGGAACATTCAGTTGCTGCCTGATTTTTGTCTACTTCTGGTTTGATTTCCATTCCTGCTTGATGGTGGTATGCTTCTGCTAGATTAAGCACAGAAGTCATCTTAGACTTACTCTCCTCATGTTTCAACATTTTCACACTATGTTTGGGTCTTGTAAGGTCAGCAGGTATGTGTGGAGTCCCACAATTTTAGATCTATGTGTGTAATCAAGTTCAAGGAGGCCCATACCTCCTTTGGAACAGGGAATATATAATCTTGGTATACACTGATTTTTATAAATCATTTGGTGGGCATGAATCATCCTTCTTATTTTCTTATCTTATCTATCCAACACATTTTGCTGTGAGTCAATTGCTCTAAAACTGTCAGTTAGGGCAAGAAGAGCAAATTGGTTTATAGCTTGGATTTTGTTCCTAGATGTCAACGGTGTTTTCAGGATTACTTTAAATCTTCTTTACTAAGTTTTATTCGCATTTGTTCATGTTTTACTGTTGATCCTTCATCAATTCCCAAATATTTATACACTCCCTGTTGCTCAAGTTCTTTTATATTACATTCGTGTCCCAAACTGATGTTTTCCTGATGCTGCAGTTTTCCTGCTTTAAAGGTTGCTTTTGCACATTTATGAAGACCAAATGACATTCTTATATCATCTGAGAAAGTTTTGACAACTTGCAGTTGTGCTTTCAGTTCCATATCTGATGATCTACATAGTTTTAAATCACCAAGTAGGAGATGACATGTCTTTATACTTTGTTGTTTTCTAGGAGCCAAATTAAAGTCATGGCTTAAGCTGTTAAGTAGACAGCTTATTGGGTTAAGGGCAAGACAGAATAGCAGCAGTGACTAAGAGTCACTGTGGAATATCCCCCTTTGAATTTTTATCCCTGGGATAATAATTTGTCCTTTATCATGGCTTAATTGCAAAGTGATCTGCCACTGTTTCATGGTCACTGAAATTTAGTCAGTCAGCGTAGGGTATATCTTATACATTTTTAAGGACTCTTTTATCCATGAATGTGGGATACTATCAAATGCTTTTTTGTAGTCAATCCATGTCATACTTAGATTCTTCCCCTTTTTGCAGTTCTATAGAGATGACTTTATTTAACAACAAATGATCCTTTGTTCCATATGACTTTCTTTTATTGCCCTTTTGTTCTACTGCCATAATTGAATTTTCTTCTAAATGACTATAGACTCTGTCAGCATCAATTCCAGTCATATCTCTCAACCTGGAAACATCAAAAATCTGAACAAAGGCTCATGAAAAATAGGTACAAATCAGTATGTTGATTAACATAAAATTAACATGCATAATTATGTAACCCCACCCACTCCAGTGTAATTGTGGGATACCAACTTTCAAACGCAAACTGAAGAACAGACAACCAAAATATGGCCACAGACTCAGAGCCCAGACCCTGTAGTAAATAGTAACCATTTTTTTAAATATGTAGCAATAATATTCACTGGAAAGGGAGAAGATGAATGATAGGATTTTGTTTTTGGTGACTTGCAATATGTGGGTTTTGTGGTAAAAGTAGGGCATTTCATGGTAGGCAATAGTCTAATCTTAGCAAAAGAATATTATAGTTTCCTAGGACCACCAATTATAGTTTGCTAAGACCTCCAAACGTTATTCTCCATGGTCTACTGATCAGTGGGGTAGCTAGAGTTTGCGCCTCCTGGCTGGGGCTGTCTTTGAGTTTGCCACCCTTCCCCCCTCACAAAACCATGGTTGAATGGGGACCCCCATACACATCCCTCCCACCTGCAGCTATTCTAATGTCCAGTTACTTGGATATTTCCCCCCTTTTACCATAAACACTGCAATGTGCATATTGCTTTACTTCTAAAATGATTATTTGAATTTCATTTAAAACTTTTATTTTACATTTTATACCACAAACACTAGTAGACATCTGCTAATCAAAGCAATACAGTCTCACAATGAAAATAGACTTGGTATTAAAACTTCTCTGTCCTTGAAACTCACATTCATTGAAATCCACAGTCAAAGAAAATGCATCTGGCCAGTGGCGGATAAAGATTACCTTTGGGCTGTTTTCAAATCATAGGCCCATTGCGCATGAAACATACATGTGTTTTTTGATACACCTTCCTGATTGTATTAAATTATATTCCTTGTATAATACAGCACACGTGTTACAGCGCGTGTTAAATTTATTGTTTTGAACATTTTTCCAGTAAGCAATGAAATAAAATGCATGAACCAATAATGACAAAACTGCCCAATTCAGAACATTTCCATCATGTCTACTCAAACTTTTACAATCCACCGATATTAGTAAATTTGCACAATCTCTGCAGAAGTAAAAGTCATCTAAATAATTCCACATTAAAGAGATCTGTAACTAATGAAGAGGTTGCTTGCTGCCAGCAAATAACTTTTTTATTTCATTGTTTCATCTACAAATAAAGTACCTGTTGCCCTTGAGAAATAAATTGCCTATGTTGCATTAAAAAACGATAAGCTAGTAATATTGCAATAAGGAATGGATAGCGAACTGATAACAGGTTCATAGTTACTAGGTATCTCCACAAAATAGGACATTCTCAGGACTGCAGCATCCACCCCCTTCAAAAGTACAAAAAGTACAACAGTATAGTATCAGCAATCCATTTACTTACTGTGGGAGTAGAACCCACAGCCTTCTGGGTCAAAAGGAAGGGTTCTACCTGTTGTGCTACTAACAACACAAATTGACTTGGCATAAGCAGCACTAAACTTGTGTCCCCCTGAATAACTATGCAGCAAAAGAAAATCTGGAAAAAGCCAATTTTTTTGGGATGGGGGGACAAAAGGCCCAAAACCAGGGACACATTTTAAACATTGCTTGTAAAATCTGAGGAAAAGTTGCTAGAATAACATGTTTGTGTTACCAATACCATGCATTTCCTGAAAGATAGGAAGACTGAAACTTAAATGGCTAGGCCGCTATACTTTGTAAGGTTTCTCAATAATCTGAACAGCGTCCGCATAGTTCATAAATACATCAGGGGGAAAAAAGATGTCCCAGAAGAAGGGGCACAACACGAAGACTGAAAGAGGTTAGCTCAAAAGACGTATGAGAACATGATCTGATGGCAGAGGCCCTGAAAGCTGTTGAAGGCTGGGGGGGGGGTGGAGGGTGAGAGGAACACTTAGTGATCTAAATAGGGCAATGTTTTAAAACTGTTTACTACCACACTATAGGTTTACTTGGAGGAAATTTTAAGCTTAGCCAATTTCCCTTTTGATGCTTGAATTAACATTTCCTGATTGGTCTTACCTATCCCATGTCTGATAATTGTATATTAGCCCTTGTGAGAATAACTGTGATCATACCATAGATAATTTGACAGGACTCATGTAAGGGATGCAGCATTTAAGAACTGCCTGTATCCATTAGTGGCATGAGGGGCAATCCTGGAGTACATTTTCTATTACCATCCTTAGATCCAAGTTGCATTTGAGTATGGAAAGGGATGAGCTTTATTTTACTTGAATGGATAGTCTGTTCCGGCACAGTGGTAGCCTCTGTGATATATATCCATCTCTCTACAACATTCAGTTTAGATACCTGGACTGAATATTTCTGATGCCATTTGACTTGCTGATGTTCAGTAGGTCCATCAGTATTGGGTGGGAGGATGCCTTTTATGCCAGACACAGGTCACTTCTAAGCACTCTGTAGGATACTGAGTATAGTGATAAATCTTTGAGGTGGTCCACACAAGATCTATTGTTTAAGACTTGTATCCTTTTATTAAGGTACCTCTGTGGGTATTCCAATTGTTTCATGGGTCTGGACAGATACATGCCAAAGTGGGCATTATATAAAATGATTGACCTAATGAGGGCTTTGTGGAGGGGGACAATAACATATCTAGAGCTAGTCATAATCAATCTGTTTATAAGCTGTGCAATATAAAAAGACTTTATGACTCTGGCCATGCGTTGGTCAAAAGTTAGTTCACTATACATACAAGTTCCCAAATGCTAAACAACTGGGTCAGTTCTCAGGGAGTAATGTCAATTTGGCAGTTCCCTGGAGTAGCTGGACTTCCCAAAGGATACGATAATGTATTTTGGGAGTTTAGTTTCAATTCATGATTCTGGCACCAGTTATTGTTTGGGACAAACCTTCCTGCATGATGGTTAAGTCATTTAGGAATTCAATAACTCCTCCTAGCTTGCAGTCATCTTAGACTTAGTTGGCCAAAGCCCTTTGATATTTCCTTTTACATTTGAGATGTATATGCCAAACAGAAAAAGTCTCATCACCAAACCCTGGGGGACTCTATTGGTGACTGGTCTCTTTGTAGAGGTAACTGGAGGCCCGCAATCCATAGAACTGCAAAAATAGCACAAAAACTGATAGTCATTTCCTAAACAAACAATACAGTCTTGCAATGAAACCAGACTTAGCATGAGCAGTAAACTTCTCTGCCCTTGTAATTTACATTCATTGAAATGGCATGAAAACCCACATTCATTTTGCATCTGGCCAGTGAAGGACTAATCTTACCTCTGGGCTGTTTTCAAACCATAGGCTCCTTACACATTTTTAGGGCCATGCATACATGTATACATTCTTTGATTCACCTTCCTGATTGTATTAAATTATATTTCTTGTATAATACAACGCACTTGTTATAGTGTGTTTTAAATTTATTGTTTTGAACATTTTTTCCTGTAAGCAGTGAAACAAAATTTGTGAACCAATAATGACAAAACTGCCCAATTCAGAACATTCCCATCATACAAGTCTACTCAAAATTGTGTAATTACAGTCCACCAGTATCAGTAAATATGCACAATCTCTGCAGAAGTAAAAGTCATCTAAATAATTCCACATTAAAGGGATCTGTAACTAATGAATAGGTTGCTGATAGCAAACAACTTTATATTTCATTGATGTTCTTCGTGTTTCACTGTTGCAGTCATTACATTTGGGTTATCCTGCTTGCAGGTTGCCCTCAGTCGGCCTGAATTCCAAAGTCTTGGTCTGGTATTGGTTTCTGTCGCTTCTTCCCTGACGTCAGGGCATCAGGGGTATAAAAGATGCAGCCGACGCCATTTTCTTCAGTCTTTCTTGCTGCGTGGTGCCCGAAGCAGAAGCAGTTCGCAAGTGCCGGTCGGCCGACTCCTGAGATTTTCATGTTCGAATTTCAGATCCAAAGTCTTCATTAAAAGCTAAGTACCCCATTGGGGAAACATTTTTCTTGCTCCAGACCGATGTCAGAAAAAGTTAATAATTGTATTTCTTGTGGAAAGCAAATACCTCATAAGGACTTTCATTCTTACTGTATTCCTTGCCTAGGCCCTGACCACGATGTTGCTAGTTGTCAGTTTTGTGCTAGATATAACCAACACTGGTACGATTTTGCTTTTCCTTATTTTGGCTGAAGAATTAATTATACAATGTCGTCAGATAGCTATCAGACTACCGGAGTTCACAAGAAATGCAAAGAAAAGGAAAAAGACAGACAACCGAGGTCCAAAACTGAAGACAAGGTTTCTTGTAAGCCATTCTCCAGTTCACCCGTTCTTAGTAAGGCGCTTTCGCAGCCCCTGACACTCACTACTTTAGAGCCACAGGCCACTACCGACTCCCACGTGGAGCCGACTAGGCCACTGGAAACTCAAGGTATTGGACCCTCGGAGACAATTCCCTCAGATGGGTCTGGAGCCGCTGAGCAGGCATTGGCTTCTGAGGGTGTATTCAGATCTACGCAATTATACATTAAAACAACTTCATCTTCAAAGGCAAAGACTAAAGCACCTTTAAAGACAAAGAAACAAGTACAACAACCTCATGGACAGGCCTCCATGCCCAAAAAACAGATGCTAAAAATGGCCAAAGACTTAATTACTTTGATGAGGGGTTCCCATCCCCCTCCTGATAAGAGGCCTAGGCAAGAGACAAACTGTGAATCTTCAGATCAGGTTTCCATTATATCTGATTCTTCTTCTGATCAGGAATACTCCCTTCCTCTCTATGAGGATTCTGATGCTGAAGAATCCATCCCTTCAGCCTCTCCTCCTGAGGACCACTCCTTTGGGGAAACCTTGCATACCATGATGGAGCATTTCCACTGGGAGAGCCAAGATTTTTCAGAATCTAAGAAAAGGCTCAGAGACTTCCTTTTACTACCACAACACAGGCCCCTGGCTATTCCACCTGTGTTAGACATTGTAGATGATGTGTTTTCAGAGTCTAGTCTGACTCCTGATTCCTTACCTCCAGCTCCTGTTAAGCCGGACAGATACTACAGGGTTCCTGATTCTCATAAATTCCTTTTCAAAAACCCTGCTGCAGACCCAGAAACTATCTCTCAGGGTCCCAAAGCAGTCAAGGCTTCCACTGCAAAGAACCCTAACCCCTCTGACAGAGATTCTAGGGTTGTGGACAGATGGGGAAAAAAGATTTACACTTCTGCTACCTTGGCTATAAGGGCCTTAAATTGCCAGTTTCATATGCTCAAATATCAGCAATATATCATGTCACTGCTTAAACAGAAAATGCTGATAAATTCTAAATGTGCAGAAAACAAAGAAATGCAGGATTTACTGCATGCAGCTGAACAAGTTCGAAAGCATACTTTGCAATGTGGTTTTGATTCCCTGGAGGCCTCCTGTAAGGCCGCTATTACGGGTTCTGTCATTAGAAGGCATGCTTGGTTAAAGGAACAAAATCTGCCTGATCAAGTCAAAGCAAAATTATTAGATGTTCCATTGGTGTTAAGGCAGAAGAGGTGTTAAAGAAAATGGAGGACAAAGCTAAATCTATGCAAACGGTCAAGGATTTCTTACAGGTACAGCTTCCAAGATTTAGCAGACACTGGCCTACAAAGAATTGGTCCTTTCCAGTGTCAGACAGGCCACAAAGGGGCAGATCCAGATGCCCTAGAGACATATCCCAGCCCCAAGGTTCATACAGGTCTAAACAATGGGGTGCTTCTACCTCCAAAAGTGGAGCAGACAAATCACAGCCATACAGGAAACAGTCCCAATGACTTCCCCCTGCCTGCGCCAAGCACTTATCTTCTGGCAACTCCTTTAGGGGGAAAACTAGCACTTTTTTCTCAAAATTGGCACATTATAACCCAGGGCAAATGGGTCCTAGACATAGTGTCACAAGGCTACAAGTTTCACTTCCATACCCTACCAAGGGCAAACAGTTGGCCAGACCTGCCAAAAAATCAATGGGCAGAGGCACAAAAACAAGTCTCGTCCTTCATGGACATGGGGGCCATTCAACAAGTACCAAAGCAAGAGCAGATACAAGGATTTTACTCAAGACTGTTCTTGGTACCAAGAAAGGACAAGGCCTGGAGACCAATACTGGACCTATCTATTCTAAACACATACCTAAATATATCAAAATTCAAAATGCTGACTTTACAGCAGCTTCTGCCCATGCTGGGCAAGAAGGCCTGGTTTGTGACTTTAGACCTAAAAGAGGCATACCTGCATGTCCCAATCAGACAAACATGTGGAAGATACCTCAGATTCAAGGCTGGCTCAATGCATTACCAATTCTCTGCACTGCCCTTTGGCTTATCTACTGCGCCCAGGGTCTTTACAAAGTGCCTGGCACCAGTAATTGCATTCTGCAGACAAAGAGGAATACAAATATATCCTTACTTGGACAACTGCCTCATTCAAGCAGAAAACAAGGACATTCTACTACAGCATCTGGCATTTGTAAAGTGACTTTTAACATGCTTAGGGTACACAGTCAACGAAAAGAAATCAAAACTTGTACCCTCTCAAGAGATAATATTCCTGAGTGCAAGCTTAAATACAACTCCTCAGATGGCTTAACGCCAGACAAACAAAGGCAACTGACTACTTATTTCAAAATGTTGGCAACAAAGGCCCAGTTATCTGCAAGAAAAATTCTGCAGGCTTTGGGCTTCATGGCATCCTGCATCCTACTAATTCCATATGCAAGACTGCATATGAGGAAACTTCAATGGTAGCTAAAAAGTGTTTGGACTCAACATTGCCACAGCCTGGAAACAGTGATTACTCTCATTCCCTGCCTGCAACAGGAGTTTCGATGGTGGGCGAAGGCTTGTCACCAGAACAATGGACAGCCATTCACTTTACCCCCAGCCAAGCAGACGTTAACAACGTATGCATCAGATTATGCCTGGGGGGCTCACATGGCAGGAAGATGTATTCAAGGCACATGGTCCTCAAACCAAATGCATCTACATATCAATCAAAAAGAGATGCTAGCTGTTCAAAATGCCCTAACAGCCTTCAAATACCTACTTCATCTGGGACAATTACTGATAAAGACTGACAACACCACGTTCATGTGGTATATAAACAAGCAGGGAGGCACTCATTCTTACCCCCTTTGCAGACTAGCCATGACTTTGTGGGACACAGCATTGACTTACCAAATACATCTGCAGGCACAATTGCTGCCAGGAAAGAAAAATACTCTGGCAGACGAACTAAGCAGAAACCTCATGGATCCCCATGAGTGGCAATTGGATCCACAAATCTTCAGCATGTTAACAAGGAAATGGGGATGCCTGGATATAGATCTATTTGCCTCTCCTCACAACTACCAACTAAAAAGATTGTGCACAAGGGCTTATCACAGACAAGCATGGAAAGTGGACACCCTATCTTTCAGCTGGAAAAACTTAGCAGTATATGCCTTTCCTCCATTGCCTCTCCTCCCCAAGGTACTCCTAAAGGTCAGACAAGAGAAGCCAAAGATGATACTGATTGCCCCAGACTGGACTCGCCAGTACTGGTATCCAGTCCTAAGGAACTTGCCTCAATGCCCGGCTTGGACCCTACCTCAAATACCTCATCTACTGTCCCAACAAAACAATCAGATCCTGCACAGCCAACTCAGGACCTTAAACCTGGCAGTATGGTGGATAATGTAGTCATACAAAACACACCTCTCATTAAAGCTGTGATGGATGTCATTTTGGAGGCCAGAAGACCTAGTACTAGAAAATATTATGCTGGAAAATGGAAGAAATTTTGTGCTTGAAACCAGGCACAAGGGATTGACACAGCTGTACCAAATATTCCTCAGATTTTGCAATACTTAACTGAGATGCTGGACAAAGGCCTATCCTTTTCATCAATTAAAATTCATGCCTCTGCCATTTCAGCACATTAAAATACAGAGCCACCAATCTTTTCTCATTCTTTGTTAAGGCAGTACCTCAGAGGAGCCAAAAACTTAAGGCATCCAAGGAGATCACCAATACCTGCATGGGACCTCAACTATGTCTTGGAAAACTCACTCTGCCTCCTTGTGAGCCAGCCGCTACTGCTGATATAAAGTTTTTATCTTGGAAAACAGCTGTGCTCCTAGCAATAACTTCTGAAAGACGAGTTTCAGAGCTACAGGCACTCATGGCTGTGGAACTTTTTATCATTTTTTTATCCAGACAGGGTTTCTCTGAGGACAAACCCGACATTTATGCCTAAGGTGGTGTCCAGTGTGGCCCTTAACCAAACTATTCATCTGCCAACTTTTTATCCAAATCCACAGAACAAGTGGGAGAGAATTCTGCATTTGTTGGATATACACAGACAGCTTTGATTCTACTTGGACAGAACCAAAGTTTTCAGAAAGGCAGAGCAATTACTAGTGGCATATGCTGCAGGATCACAAGGAAAGACTATCTCAAAGCAGACTATTTCAAAGTGGATAGGCCACTGCATTTGTTTCTGCTATTCACAACATGGCAAGCCAGTGCCCAAGGGCATTAGGCCACCTTCAACCAGAGCAGCAGCCACGTCAGCAGCCGTCCTCAGGGTACTAACCAAAGACATTTTAGAGGCTGCTACCTGGAGTTCAGTGCACACCTTTACAAAGCACTATCATCTGCCACTCAACTCTAAATCCAGGGCAGGCTTTGCCACTGCAGTTCTGCAGGGCCTCAAAGCCACTCCTAATGCTATTTAGCTCCAGCCTCCCAACCATAGCTTTGGGACTCTACCCAAATGTAATGACTGCAACAGTGAAACATGAAGAACATAGTACAGTTGTGTACACTTACCACAAATGTAGATGTTCGAGTGTATTCACTGTTGCAGTCCAGGTTACCCACCCGCCATCCCCCTTATTTTTGCTGGAACTTATCTTTACTTCTCTAATCTATACAACCTATGTGGTGCATGTATGTTTTATTTACATATTTTTAGCCTACTCTTTTGGGGGCACCTGACATCTGGGGCAAGAAAAGCTGAAGTAATGGCGTTGGCTGCATCTTTTATACCCCTGATGTCAGGGAAGAGGCGACAGCAACCGACGCCGGACCAAGACTTTGGAATTCAGGCCGACTGAGAGCAACCTGCAAGCAGGATAACCCAAATGCAATGACTGCAACAGTGAATACACTTGAACATATACATTTATGGTAAGTGTACACAACTGTACTTTTCATCTACAAATAAAGTGCCTGTTGACTTGAAGAATTGCTTACGTTACATTATAAAAATGATAGGTTCATAGGTTAGGTTCATAGGTTGGTAGTGGGCTATCTGCCCGAAGGCATATATTAGCCCAGCCACGTTGTGCAGTATTCACTGCCCCATTAGTAGTTCCCTAGACCCTTTTACTAGCAGCTAGTATCCTTGGCCCCTTTCTAGTAGTGCTGTTGGTGTGATCCCTGGTGTGAACTTTCTGTTACCCATCCACTCATCAAGGTTCCTCTTGAAGAGTGATAGTGAGGGGCTCTGTCTTATGTAGATCGGGACCCTGTTCCATAGTAAAGGAAGTCTCTTTGAAGGGAATCTATCCCTCCAGCATGTTCTATTCATTGTTGTGTTGAGGTTTATATCCCTAGAGCGTGTAGCTTGAGTAGATTTGATTTTGCTAAGATGAAGCATGTTCAACAATTCTGGGTTGGACATGGCTCTGTACGTTAGACAGAGATCGCCTCTGAGAAAGCGGTATGCAACAGAGAACAGTCTTAGCTTTTTCAATCATGCTGCATAGGGCAACTGTTTGAGGCCAGTAATCCTCTTGGTTAGTAATATTGCTATAGGGAATGGATGGCAGACTGATAACAGGTTTCTAGCTACTAGATAACTCCTCCAAAGGAGTACATTTGTAGGCCTGCAGCATCCACTCCCTTTAAAGTACAACACAGTACAGTATCAGCAATCCATCTGTATATCATGGGAGTAGAACCTACAGCCTTCTGCATCAAAAGCAAACATACCTGTTGTGCTACTAACAATACAAACAGACTTGGCATAATCAGCACTAAACTTCTCTTCCCCTGAAGCACTCAGGTCCTTGTAAAATCCACTTGACCTCAACTAAATCTCTCAACTTTGCAGCACAAGCAATCTGGAAAAAGCCAAAATTTATTGGGGGGTGGGGGCAAAGGCCCCAAAATGTGGACAGGTTTTAAATAATGCTCTTATAAACATTTTCTAGAAAAACAGGATTATCACACGAGAAGTCTCCAGTATACAGAAACAATGAAGCATCAGATCTGCTTATATTCAGCATGTTGATTACACCTGCTATGGTCGTTGGACACTAGTAATCTTTACTTTGGCTGTCCTTACCATCTTTTGTCTGTTTTGATTTGGGTGATAGTAAACATGGATGAATCTGTCTTAGGCTGGGGGATATTCCCATGGGGAGATAGTTCCAGGAGTGTAATCACCCAAGCATCTCTTTCTTTACATTAACATACTGAAGATAAGGGCAGTCCTTTTTTCCTTCTGAACTTTCAGGATTTTCTGCTCACAGTGTCTTACCCAAACAGCTTATCGACATATGGTATCTCAGCAAACAAGAAGGATTCCTATTTAGGGTTCTAAACTTAGTTAGTAACTCAAACAAAACATGCTAGAGAGACAGATATCTTCTTCTTTCAGCTTTTTTTCCAGCTAAGGGTCACCACAGTGGATCACCTGTCTGCTCATGATTGGCAGTGGAGTTTTATGGTGTTGAGTTGCCAGCCCAGCACCCAACCTTCCACAAAAAGCACACAGTCACACCTAGGGCCAATTTAGAGTGTCCAGTCCACCTACAGCATGTCTTTGGGATGTGGGAGGAAATCAGAGCACCCAGAGGAAACCCACATGACTGCAGGGAGGACATGCAGACTCCACACAGAAGGCACCCCAGCTGAGGATCGAACCAGAGAACCTTTTGCTGTGAGGTGGCAATGTTAACCGTTGCACCACTGTGGCTGCCTGCTAGAGAGATAGATATGTGTCTCAGAAATTGCCAATTATTGGAACAGGCTTCCTATTCACATTAAGCAGAGCCCTTCCCTGGCCCTCTTAAATGCAGTCTGCATCAATGGATGGGGAATCGTAAGTTCACACTCGGGGTAGTTCCTATGTCACTTATGGACAGAGGCAATCAATAAGATACTCAAGGCAGGTCTATATTATAACATCAAAGTTCTCTAACATAGAATGTTATAATATCGAACCCATAATGTCGAACACTGAAAACAGCGAAGGTGCAGGACATCAAATTTTTTCCCAGGGAAAGAATTCGGTGGGCCGTTGCTGTGGTTTCGCTGTTTTCAGCGTTTGATATGTTGGAGCATTATGGGTCAGGTTCAGGTAAGTGTGCGATTGTGTGTAGGTTAGGGTTAGGGGGCGGGTTAGGTGAGTTAGGGTTAGGGAGCAGGTCAGGTAAGTGTGCGGTTGTGTGGACGTTAGTGTTAGGGTGCGGGTTCAGGTAAGTGTGCGAGTGTGTGTAGGTTAGGGTTTGGGGCAGGTTAGGTGAGTTAGGGTTAGGGTGCGGGTCAGGTAAGTGTGCAATTGTGTGCAGATTAGGGTTAGGGGGGTGGGTTAGGTGAGTTAGGGTTAGGGCGCGGGTGAGGTGAGTGTGTGATAGTGACGGACCTTAGGGTTAGGGTTGGGTTAAGGTAAGTGGATAGCTAGTACTGTATGTAAAGTTTAGTTTAGGTGTAGGATTTTAAGTGTATGTGTGTGGATGCTATTTTTTGTGTGTTTGTGCTGTGTGTATGTTTCTCGGAATAGCAAATTTATTCCCTGGGAAAAAATTTGCTATTCTGACTGTTCGATGTTTTCACACTTCGGTGTTTAGGGTTCAATATAATAACATTCGATGTTAGAGAACTTCAATGTTATGATATAGACCCCTCAAGGCATATGCACCAACCCATGCCAGTCTCTTGCCCCTAGGGACAATATATTGGATAAAATTGGGTTATATTGGCTAGGCTTGTAAGGGCTCTTAAACCATTAGCCTAGTAATCTCCCATGAACTTATAAAATAAGCATTGTTACTCAGTACCCCGTTCCTCCAGATTTACACATATCTTTACTTAAATATTCTCACTCCATTGTCTATTCAACTTGGAGACAAGGTGATAGTTCTTAACATATTATGACAATTATTACAATTTTTTCCAATACCCGTTAATAACAAAGGAGAATTAACATTTATCATCTAAGCCTGTGTCTGATTTTCTGGTAGGGCGTGTGAAAACTTGTCATTGCTAATATGTGCACCCTTATGCATTACCTTGAATTCTTCTGCACTGTGTACACTTACAAATATGGCCAATTAGCTTTTGTAATACTACAGGGTTTTTATTTTTCTGTATGCAACTGATTATCACAGTATATTGTAAGCCATGAACTTGTTCAGGTCTGCACAACATGATCTAACAGGTTGAGCACAATACAGACATTTTTTGTTTTCAATTTTACTAAACTTGCAATACCCTAAACACAAAAAAAATAATGAACAAAAAGACTGCAAACCAAATAAATCAAGACAGAGGTTAGGCACTATGTATATCCTTCTATATTTAGTGGTGGTGCTGCGGTAGCGCTGTCACCTCACAGTAAGACATTGTCCTGTTCGATTCTCAGTAATAGCGTCTTCTGTGTGGGGACATGCATGAATGGGCGTACCTTCATTGAAGATTGTGCATCAGGGCTGGGAACTCAGCACATAAAAATCTACTGCCATTCATTAACTGACCGGAGTTCCACTGTGGCGACCCCTAACCGGGAAAAGCCGAAAGACACAAAAACATTTAGTTTAGCATTGCCGCTGTAAAAAAAAAAAAAAAAAGAAAGAAAAGAAAAGTTCAGAAAATTTAAAGCTAGTGGGACAAAGGACCCACGGCAACAAGGACTCCTAACAGCAGGCTTATCCTAGAGAAACTTAAACAGAACTGAAGTATTAGATCCCAAAGGAAGTATAGGTATGGATTACCTTGTCGTTAGCAAGGTATTTTACGTGGTACTAAGCAGTGAAGAAAACATTCATAAGACTTGAAATGGTCTCTTGTGTGCTAGGAAAGTCAAAACACTGGCTAGACAATAGAGCCAGTGGGACATAGTAAATGGAGTCCAGTCTGACTGAAGGACGATAACCAGTCAGGCAGTATAAGAATCATCATTGGAGGTGGTCCTCTTCAATGTCTACAAATAGCATTGCACAATGTCTGAAAGAAAGTCTTTGCTTTGCTGATGACACAAAGTCATATAAAAAACTTTTACAAAAGATTGCAGAAAGCATGACAGAAGTAGCAAGATTGAAGGAATGACTTGGAAGTACAACAGCTTAAGTTCAGTGCAAAGTAATGCATCAACACATCAAAAACCCAGGAAAGGAGCACACATTTGGGGAAAAACTGACAGCAACAAGAAATGAGAATAATGACTTGCAGCTATCATCTCAGATGACCTAACAGACAACAGTATGTATATGTGAGGGAATAATAAGGACGAATGAATGCTGTGATGGACCAGAAAAGAAACAACTAAGTAGAAAACAAAACAATATTATATATCTGTATTTATCACTGTGAAAACCATACCTGGAACTTATGGAAATATGAGTTGTTCGTACCACTCCACTTCACACACAAAAATCTTAATGCAGCCGAGAGCCATTTGTTCAAAGGTAAATATGAGCCATTCCCATTCCTACCACTTACAGAAATATGAGCCATTCCTACCACTTCACCATATCTCTCAACAGCCAAGCTCAACAGTTCTGAACAAAGCTGACAAAACCAGGGAGCATTTCAAAAGTTAATAAAACAGCAAGTCATGCATCACTGTGCATTTACTGAACAGCGTGGCAGAGAAAAAAGTAAGAGGCAACCTTGTGTATGTTATGTAAATTCAAGGACAGTTGAGAACTACGCTAATACCACCTAAAACGCGGCTTTTCAGCGCTTCTGTGGATCCCTAGTGATATCTGCATTGCTTACTGTACTTATTTCCTTGTTTCACTTAAAAGAAAGTTACTGTTTGTCGTTTTTGCATTTAAGTTACCTGTAACACATTGGATTTAGGTTACATGGCACTTGCTCACTAAAGCAATTATATGTCAGCACTAAAAAATTAAAAGCACTGCACCCTCACAAACTCCCCTTGAGTACCTTGTTCCCCATTGGCCCTTTTATTTTTCAATTATAAAGGAATTCCCAATATTATTCTAGCATGTCCAAAGGTCAGTTGTCAATCTCCTCTCTGGTCCAGCTGGTGAATCTGGGAATCTTGAGGCAATGTTACAACTGCCTCATGTGCACAGACAACCCTCTCCTCCTCCCAACAAATTCCAACACATGTGAGAGATGCATCCATATAGCCAAACTGGAGGCTAAGCTCTCTCAACTCAGTACTGGCGTAACCAGTCAGGAGGAGAAGGAAACAACACTCACTACAATTCCAGTCTCACATAGACCTACCACGACAGCAAACCAAACACATAAACACACAAAAACATATTCAGAGGCTCTAAATAAAAATGTGCCTAAGCAGCAGAGACCTCCAAAGCAGACACCCAAGCAACCGCTACCCCAAAACAAAACACGTGCAACACATAGCTCACAAAGCCAGTGTGCCGAACAGTCACAGCCCTTAAGGCTAAACAACACACCTGATACACTTGTCATAGGTGACTCTATCGTCAGGCACACTGACGTCCCGCTCACCAGGCTGAACAAGGAGAAGGTCACGGTGAGCTGCCTGTTGGGCGCTAGGATCCGCCACATAACACAAGCACTCAGGTCACTCCAAGGCAAGTACAAATATGACTCAGTCATTGTCCATGCTGGTGAGAATGACCTGAGACGTACCTCCCTGGACTACATGAAAAGAGACATAGAGGAGCTCTCTGAGCATGTGGCCCAGGCTGGTATGACCCTGACCCTGAGTAGCATCTTACCCTCACCAAGAATGATGCCACAATATGAAGACAAGATGATCAATTTCAACAATTGGCTTAAGTATTGGTGTCATTCAAAGGGGATCCAATGCCTGTCAGCCTGGGATAACATGCTCAACAAGCCACGATGCTTCGGACAGATTGCACCTGTCACCCCTGGGATTTTGGATATTGGCAAAAGCTCTTGCTACCCCCATAGTGCCTTTTTAGGCAAGGCTCAAAAGACAAACCCACCTCCATAGGTATCACAAGGGATAAGAAACTAAGAGTAATGCTACTCAACGCCAGAAGTCTAAACCTCAAGATGCATGCACTCAAAACTCTCCTTAGCATGGAGAACATCGATATCTGTGCAGTAACAGAAACCTGGTTCAAGGCTCCCGAGAGCACCCCAGCACTACCAGGTTATACCTCATACTATGCTTTTCGGCCCCAAAACTTGGACCGAACCACAAAAGGAGGGGGAGTATCAATATTCGTCAAAGATACCCACACCTCCAGGTTGGTGGCACAGCACGAAGCATCAAAGACTATCCATGTGCAACTAACAGTGGGTAAAACTGCCTTCCAGTTTATAGCCTGCTACAGACCACGCTCCCAAACCCAAGAACCCCACTCGGCCTTCCTGAGAACACTGGAAAATATCAAGGTCTCTCCAAACACCATTATATTGGGCGACTTCAACTACCCAAACATAGACTGGGAGCATTACTCTAGCTCCAACACCCTAGCCCAAAGGTTCCTAGAATTTATAAACTCAAATGCTATGGAACAACTTGTTACCACTCCCACAAGAGGGGAAAACATATTGGACCTGATCATCGCCAACATGGGGACTCTATGCTCCAGACCAGAAGTGTATCCCTCACTGGTAATATCAGACCATAAACTAATCTCACTGGATATTCACATCCCAACCCCACCTCCTGCCCAGAAAACCACAGTGAAAAACTTCTCTAAAGCAAATTTCACACTCCTCAAATCCGAGGTGGAATCCTTCAAAGCCCCCTGGCCTGTGGAAAATACGGCCCAGACCGCAGAATCCTTTATAAATGCATTCTATGAACACCTTCAGGAATGCATGGATCATGCAATCCCAAATAAAACCAAGACCCAATCCTCCAAAGGCAGACGTCCTGTCTGGTGGACCCCAGCCATAAACAAACTATACAATAGAAGGAGGAAGCTACTAAATGATAGAGCAAAATCCCAAAAAGGGAAGGCATCTCTGTTCAGTATTAGCAAAAAACTACGGGCGCTCATAAAATCGTCTAAGGCCAGCTTTGAGAGAAAAATTGCACAGGACACTAAGGATAATCACAAGGCTTTCTTTAGTTATGTTAAGAACCTGGGTGGGAATTCCCAGATATGCTCAGAATTAGTCCAAAATGACAAAAAATACACCGAACCCACAGACATTGCCAACATCCTAGCTGACAGGTTCAGCGCAAACTTCTCCCCGCCCTCCCCACCAAAAGTGCAAATATCTATCCCAGCAGAGTGCTGCCCCCCTGACATCTCAGATGCTCAGGTAAGAGCCGCCCTCTCCAAAGCAAAAAACACAGCATCAATGGGACCAGACGGTGTCCCGGGCTGTGTCCTACATGAACTCCAAGAAGAGCTAAACCCAAACATAAAACTACTGTTCAATCTCAGCCTTACTACAGGATATGTACCCAAAGAGTGGCGTACAGCAACAGTGGTCCCACTCCACAAAGGTGGTGCCTCAACAGATCCTGGAAACTATCACCCCATAAGCCTGACTAGCTTGGTCTGCAAAGCTATGGAAAGGATCATCATGGACCTCATAAATAAAGATATTGGGGACCTACAGACACTGGATCCTACCCAGTTTGGCTTTGTTAAGGGCAGATCCTGCCTCTTAAACCTGGTTGATTTCTTTGAAACAGTCACCAAGGCCATTGATGAGGGGAAGGTGGTCCACACAGCCTACCTGGATGTCGCAAAAGCCTCCGATACAATACCCGACTCGGGCATTATAGATAAGCTCACCAGCTTAAATATAAACCCCTATGTCACTAGATGGGTTGCAAACTGGCTCAAGGACAGAACCCACATGGTTAGAATTGCTGTAGCCATGTCAGACTCCAAACCAGTTACAAGTGGCGTCCCACAAGGCTCAGTCCTGGGACCCCTCTTGTTCGGTATATATTTCACGGAGGTACAGGCCAACACGGAAGGACTGTGGCTGACCAAGTTCGCAGATGACTGCAAACTGGGCACCATAATCGACTCTCCAGCCGACACAAGCATCCTCCAAAAGGGCCTCATAGAAACAGACAACTGGTGCCAGAGCCATGGCCTCAAGCTAAACGGCAAAAGTGTATAGTCATCCCCTTTGGCAAAAACAAAGTGCCCACAAATTACCACATAGGTGGTAATCCATTAAGTACAGAAGAAGTAATTAGGGACCTGGGGACCCAAGTTGATAGCAGTCTCTTATTTGACAACCACGTGGCCAAAGTGGTTAGAAAAACATTTTATATAGCCCACCTAATCATGAAGGGATTCACATCTAGATCAGGAGAGGTCATCGTGCCTCTTTACTCATCCCTCATCAGGCCCATAATTGAGTACAATGCCCCTTTTGGGATGTACCTTACCAGACACCTGCAGCAACTGGAAAGACCCCAAAAGTACCTCACCAAGAGGATCAAAGGGCTCAAACAGATGCCATATGCTGCCCGGTTAAAGAAACTCCAGCTGTACTCAGTGGCATACCGCCTGTTCAGGGGCGATCTGTGCCTGATGTATAAAGCCATGTCCAACCCGGAATTAATGGACATGCTGCACCTCAGAAAATCCAAATCCCATTGAGCTACGTGCTTGAGAGACTTGAACCTCAGCACTGAAATAAATAGGACATGCTGAAGGGACAGATTCATAACCCAGAGGCTCCCTTCACTCTGGAATAAAATCCCAGTCCAGGTTAGGCAGAGTCCCTCATTGACTCTCTTCAAGAGGAATCTTGATGAGTGGATGGGAGATCGTAGGTTTAACCCGGGTATCACTTCTGTGTCACTGTTAGAGAGAGGCACAGTATACTCACCTTGAAAAAGGGCATAGCAAAATTAATTTAAAATGGGTGGCGAAAGCCAAACACATTCTGGCTAGGCTTATAAATGCCCTAGGGCAGATAGCCTAGTATGAACCTATGAACCTATGAACAGCAGCTGATAAGAAATACTGCTTATTAAAAGAGGCACTGCATCCTTATGAGTTAATTAAATCTTAACGCTGAAGCTGCATGCAACACTATGCTCAGGAGACAGACTATTAATACTTCAAAAAAATACTAAATACAATTAAGAAAATCACCTCAAGTTTCTACTCCTGACATTCCCACTGTTGTTGCTGAATGTACGCACAGTTTAATGACACAACTTTACAAGCTAAAGATATGCCGTAACCGTTTTATCACCATGCTTTGAGTGGCAAAGCAACCAATGATCAATGTATTAAAGAGTAAAGTCATGGGTTTGTGTGTATCAACTTCATGTTTCAGAAATCTGGGACAAACTGGAAATGTAATCAAGATGAAAGACTAAAAACTCCGGAGCATTTTAAATATTTCTACTTGAATAATAGGCTTAGCATTTATATGCATTTTCTGATTTTAATTAAAAAGTCTGGATTTATATGAGATTATTTATTCACGGGCCACACACAGGGTGCTCACAAAATGTGAAACAGGGTCATACCTCTCTATCATCCATAATAGGCATAAAATATTTTTCTAATAATTTGCCTACTGTAAATGTAACTCTCAGCATGTACGTTACACACACAAAAACCTTAATGCAGCCGAACCCGAGCCATTCATTCAAAGGTAAACTTTGAGCATTTAGGGAAAGGTAAACAAATGCAACATAACCTGGGAGCACTTAGGGAAAGGTAAACAAATGCAACGCACACACTCTTAGGGAAAGGTAAACAACCGCTTACGGAATATGCCTAGAAGGGAGCACAAGGTGCAGCCATTCCACCTACGGAAATACATGCAGCTGTATGCTTGTCATACAGACACTCTTAGGGAAAGGTAAACAAAAAAATGCAGCCATTCTACTTACGGAAAAACATATGCCTAAAACTTAATGCAGCCATTCCACTATGATTGCTGTTCCGTAATTCTGTTCCATTCCATTATGCTTACTTGCCGCTCGTTCAAAAGTAACTTAAGTTAGATTAAGTTATGGTATTCTGACAGGCTGTCAGCTGATGTCATTGCACACCCTGCACATGATGATGTCAGGAACAAATTTCTCAAAAAAAAAAACTTAAAAACCCCCGGGAAATTCGGAAATTAAAGGGCCACTCGGGAATTCATGGCACCCCAATATTTTGAACTCAAAACTGGTATTTACAGAAGAACTTGGTATGGTTGAGAGGTATAATTCCAGTGTGTAGTTTATACGTCGTCAGAATGCAAGTTATTGGTCTACAATTTTTAGGGTGGCTTGCAGGTTCACTCTTAAGTAAAAGCATTGCTTTTTCTGTAATTACAAAAAATGCAAACAACTAGCCACCAAAAACTTCACCTCTCGAAAAACATCAAAGAAATATCACCATGAAAAGAACAATGCTCGGAGATGCTTTAACCTTTTATTTCATGTTCTGGTACCTCGGCCATTCACCTTCAATGGAACAATTTACTTCAAAAAATCACCTCCTTATATACCAAACACTACAAACAATTACACACAATTAATTAATTAATTAATTAATTAATTAATTAATTAATTAATTAATTAAATATTTGATAATCACAATTACCTAATTTTCTTAAAGTGCATCCACATAGTGTGAATCCATACAGCATAAAAAGGGAAAAACATTGTATATACATCAAATAAAAATAGGCACATATGATATAACCCTATACTCTAAATATAAGTTAATAATTCATGTGTACATACAAATACATAAAAAAGATTTTTTTAATTTATTTTATTTTATTTCATAAACAATCTAACCATAATCTTATAGACTAGTGTACTCATGAAAAAATCCACGTTAACCTTTTCAGTTGATCAAACCCATGATTTATATTATCTTAAACTATTTTAAAATATTAATTATATCAAGATTTAATTTGATTTTAATCTTACTGTGCTTATTCTTTGGTCCTACTGTTTTAATTTTTACAAAGTTATATTGCTATCTAAATTCATTCCTCTAGGACTTAATGTATGATAATTAACTATCATCCTATACTTGAGTTTGTTCAATTCCCTTTTAAAGTTGTCATAAACTTTAAGTCGTGCTAGTACACTAAAACTGATTCCCCCCATTTGCCCTTTATGTATAGATATAAAACGGTTTGCCACAGGGCTATCCATATTCTTCCTTCTAATGTCTCCAATATGTTCTAAGATCCGAACCTTAACTTTTTTTGTAGTTCAGCCTATGTACCACAAAGTTTTAGAACACTTACATCCAATAATATAAATCACCCCACTTCTTCTTCTTCTTCTTTCGGCTGCTCCCGTTAGGGGTCGCCACAGCAGATCAACTGTTTCCATTTCTTCCTGTCCTCTGCATCTTGCTCTGTCACGCCAACCACCTGCATGTCCTCTCTCACCACATCCATAAACCTTATCTTAGGCCTCCCTCTTTTCCTGTTACCTGGCAGCTTCATCCTTAGCATCTTTTTCCCAGTATACTCTGCATCCCTCCTCAGCACATGTCCAAACCAACGTAATCTTGCCTCTCTGGCTTTGTCTCCAAACCTTCCAACCTGGGCTGACCCTCTAATATACTTATTCCTAATTCTGTCCATCCTCGTCACACCCAGTGCAAATCTTAACATCTTCAACTCTGCCACATCAAGCTCTGACACCTGCCTTTTTGTCAATGCCACTGTCTCCAACCCATATAACATAGCTGGTATCACTACCCACTTGTAGACCTTCCCTTTCACTCTTACTGGTACTCGTCTGTCACAAATCACTCCTGACACTCTTCTCTACCCACTCCATCCTGCCTGTACTCTCTTCGTCACCTCTTTTCCACACTCACCATTACTCTGAACTGTTGTTCCCAAGTACTTAAACTCATCCACCTTCCCCACCTCTACTCTCTGCATCCTCACCATTCCTCTGTCCTCCCTCTCATTCACACACATATATTCTATCTTAGTCATGCTGACCTTCATTCCTCTTCTCTCTAGAGCATATCTCCACCTCTCCAGGGTCTCCTCCACCTGTTCCCTACTCTCACTACAGATCACAATGTCATCTGCAAACATCATAGTCCACGGGGACTCCTGTCTGATCTCGTCTGTCAACCTGTCCATCACCATTGCAAATAAGAAAGGGCTCAGAGCTGATCCTTGATGTAATCCCACCTCCACCTTAAACACATCCATCACTCCCACCGCAGACCTCACCACTGTCACACTACCCTTGTACATATCCTGTACCACTCTTACATACTTCTCTGACACTCCCGACTTCCTCATACAATACCACAACTCCTCTCTAGGCACCCTGTCATATGCTTTCTCTAAATCCACAAAGACACAATGCAACTCCTTCTGACCTTCTCTGTACTTCTCCATCAACACTCTCACCCCACATGAGTTGCAATTAAATTTCTCCTTAGCAAAATATGATTTTCCATTAATCTTACTACCATGCAGATTTTTAACCTTACCACATACAGAGCATTTCCCACATCTGTACATGCCGACAGATTTGCTATCCCTAGTCCCATAGATTTTTCTATTGAGCAATTCTTTTAAGTTGTTATGCCTGCCATATGAGAAAGTTGTATGCTTGGGAAAAAGATTTCCCACCATGACATCCTCAGTCACTATACCCCAAAATTGTCTTACTATTCCCTCCAAAATTTCAGAGAAATCAAAAAATTGGTTACAAAAAAATAGCTTTTCCTCTTCTTGTAATCTATCTCTCTTTACATAATGACAACCTACTCTGTGCCCTTGTTTACAAACCTTCTGTTGGGCTTAGAGAGAATAGTCTCAGAGTAACCTCTTAGTGATAATCTTTAGTGTACCTCACCCATGAAGGCTTCTCTAAGTTCTTTTTCAGAAGTATTAAAAAAAATTCTTCTAAATTCACCATATGGCAGTGCTCTAAGCAAATGTGGGGATGCATACTGTCAGCATGCAGAAAATTATTCACAGAAGTTGGTTTTCTGTATGGTCTATGTTGAACTTTGCCCTGCCCATTTATGTAAAACACTACATCTAAGAAAGCTGTGTTATCATCCATACATTGTCAAACAAGTTTAAGTCCATGTGAATTCTCATTAAGCTCTTCCATAAGTTTTTCAAACTGCAACTTGTCACCCCTACATATGAAAATAAGATTGTCTATGTAACGTTTGTAGTACACAACATTATTTACAAAAAATGGGTTTTGAAACATGAACTGTTTTTCAAATTCACCCATGTATATGACAGCTTACGATGGGGCAAAAGCTGCCCCCATCGCCGTACCTCAGGACTGTAAATAAAATTCTTTTTCACCACAAAGTAATTGTGGGTCAAACTAAACTCCAAGAGGGACAACAAAAAAGAGGTGTGGGGTCCTTCCACCATTACTTTTATCACAGCTTCCAAACCCCATCTTTTCTGTATGTTAGTATACAAAGCTGTCACATCAACGATAGCCCAAAAATAATTCTTATCCCACTTCATGTTACACAGATCCTTACAAACTTCACTAGTATTTTTGATGTGGGATAAGTTTTCAAATGAAAATCCAGAAATTTATTGACTTTTTTCTATGTATGAACTTTTTGTGAATTTTGGGTATGGCATACAAATAGGGGTGCTTAGGTTCACTTTCAGTCAACTTCCTAACATCACTTGATTTCAAAAAACCTAAACGCTCCCCTCTTTCCAATAATTCACAAAGTTCCTCACTATACTGTTGCACCAGGTTTCCAGATAATTTTTATAAACAGTTTCCTCAAATAGCAAATCCAATATCATTTTTTCATGCTGTTCAACATTCATGATGACCCAAGTGCCCCCCTTATCCGCTTCTTTAACGACTATTCTGTCTAGCAATGTTCTTAGTTCCTTAAGTGCTAGCCATTCATTTTTGCTATGATTGTACTCTTTTTGTTTTTTACAAAACTTGCAAAATTCATATTCAGTTATGGCACATACAGTATTTTCAAACACACTGATGGTATTCCAACATTTTGGAGGCATGAAAGTGCTATTGGAAAAAAAATTAGGTATAGGAATGAGCCCATAACCCAAACATAAATCCCCACAATCAAAATTATCATGTTCACAGTTTTCATCTGGGAGCGACAAATCCAACTCATAGTTCTATGTACTCAAATTTAACAATTCATCAGTGTCAGAAGTATCACATACATCCTGAGTACATTTTTTCTCTCTATCATGAAAAAAAGCTTTCTAATTTAACTTGTGAACAAACCTCTTGACATCAACTATGATGTCCGTAATGCGGGAGTCCTAGTGGGTACAAATTTGGCCCCCTTCAGTAACACGCTTTGCATTTCAAAAGTTAAACATTCGTCTGATAAAGTGATCACATTTGAAGCAGCATCAACGGGATGTAACACATATGGATGAAACACAGTTTCTTTACTAGATGACTCAGTTGGGTTTGGTAGCAAATATTCATTTACCAAGTTGGTATCAAAAATTAAACGTTCATTAGATAAATTGTCCACATTTAAAGCAACATCAGCAGGATAAGATACACATGGATGAAACAGAATTTCATTTCTAAATGACTCAGTTGGGTTCGGTAACACATATTAATTTACCAAATTAGTATCAATGTTTACATTAATAGAATTCACTAGAGGGGGTCTCAAAGGTGTCCTTACTGTCTCTGCTTCTACTAACTGTTGTTCCATCTCCCTTGATTCTTCCTAGAATGAGTTTGTACCTGAGAACGCGCTGAGCTGGAACCTGGAGCATTTTTTGTATGTCCCTCTGTCCTCTCCGGTGAGCTTTCATTAACAATATCCTCGAAAGAAACACTTTTCCTGCTCCCACTAGTTTCAACTGAAGAACAAGATGATCCGTTAACATTTTTACTCATGCGCACCTTGGATTTGTAATGATGACGTCGTCCTCTCCACTGCCAGGTATAAACACTATTAGTCTCAAAATCTTTCACATCCCTGTTTAGTTTGCTTTTCTTACGTTCGAGCACATTTTGTTCTACCTTACTAATTCTTGCCTTAATGTCCTTAAATGTGCTCTGAAAAACATTATTGGAAACAGTTACCATGAGTTCATTCTGCAACATTGTGATTTCCCCCCGCAGTTTCTCAACAGTTCTGATGTTCCGTTTAGTCAAAATTCAAAGCCATTTTAAAGTACTCTCCAACTCCGCCTGTCTCCATTCATATAACAGATCACTCTCATCTTCAGTAAACCCACCAGCAGGCAATATGAATCCCCATGGGCATAATGCCCAAAGAAACATATTTCTCCAGCAATTTTAGATCATAAAAAACAGTCAACTCTTTAGACATGAGACATTCCAACACCATAAACCTCTCCATAACAGTGTCATCTTCAGAAACCAACCAAAAATCCTCACAAGCAGTCTTCTGCTCTCTCTCTACCACGAAATCAGCAAACAATATTCCATCATTGACAGTAGGAATGGTAGCATTGTCCAAGCTCATGGTTGCACAAATCAAAAAGTACAACCAACTAGCCACCAAAAGCTTCACCTCTCGAAAAACATCAAAGAAACATCACCATGAAAAGAACAATGCTCAGAGATGCTTTTAACCTTTTATTTTATGTTCTGGTACCTCAGCCATTCACCTTCAATGGAACAATTTACTTTAAAAAATCACCTCCTTATAGATTCATTTATAGATTAGTACTAGGCTAACTGCCCTTGCGAGCCATTTTTAAGCCTAGCCAATTATCCCTTGTGAAACTCAAACCCTGCACCTTGTGTTTGCAAAGCAAACACCTTAACCATTAGGCCACCCTCCTAACCCCTATACCAAACACTACAAACAATTACATACCATTAATTAATCAATTAAATATTTGATAATCACAATTAACTAATTTTCTTAAAGTGCAAATAAAAGGTTAGAAGTATCTCCGAGCATTGTTCTCTTCATGGTGATGTTTCTTTGATGTTTTTCGAGAGGTGAAGTCTTTTCTGTAAGTAGCCAGGTTGGTGTCTGTTCAGGGTGCATATATAAATAGTTCTTACTCACGGAAAAATTTTACAGAGATGTTAATACTTTTAACCAAAAGTTCGGTACTGCATCTGGGCCTGCGGTTTTCCAATTAGAGGCTTTTCTTAACTTTGTTTCAATATCTCTGGCTGTTACTTCATCCCATTTCATATTCTGCACCTTTAAAGCTCTTATTCTTTCTTTTACTTTTTCTATCCATTTAGCAACTTTGTTATGTTCCACAGGATCTTCATAGATACTTCTCCAAAATGTATCTAATTCTTCTTTTTTGGTGGTGTGGTCTTTCAATTCCTTTTACCTTGTTTCCCAATTCTCTGTAAAACTTTTTTGAGTCATCAATAAATTGCTTATTTTGTACTTTTCCTTTATATTTATGTGCATATTTTCTAAGGTTTTCTGCCTGTGCTGAGATTTTTAGTTTATTTGCAATAGTACATAATAGATCCTGGTCTGTTCTAATACTGCGCATTGTTTTTATCACATCTGTCTTTCCTAGTATTTTTGTTGATCTGTTCCCTCTTCTATATTCTTCTAACAGTGACACTTCTTGTCTTAATTGCTTTATAGTTTTCTCTATTCGATACTTCCATGATGGTATTCGATTTCTTCCCTTCCTTTCCCTCACTACCCTGTGGTCTTGTGGTAGAACTTTATCAGTTATTAATTTAGCAGCAGAGTAATGTATCCTGTTTACTTCTGATGTTCTTCATGTTTCACTGTTGCAGTCATTACATTTGGATTATCTGCTTGCAGGTAGCCCTCAGTCAGCCTGATTAACAAAGTCTTGGGTCCTGTGTCGGTTGCTGTCCCTTCTTCCATGACATCAGGTTGTCAGGGGTATAAAACATGCAGCCAATGCCATTACATCAGTCTTTCTTGCCGTGTGGTGCCCGAAGCAATAGCAGTTCGCAAGTGCTGGTTGGCCGACTCCTGAAATTTTCATTATCGCGTTTCAGAACCGAAGTCTTCAACTAAAGCTAAGTACCCCATTGGAGAAACTTTTTCTTGCTCCTTACCGATGTCAGTAAAAGTTAATAATTGCATTACTTGTGGAAAGCAAATACCTCATAAAGATTTTCATTCATACTTTATTCCTTGCCTAGGCCCTGAACATGACTACCTTGCTGTCAGTTTTGTGCTTTAATTAGTCAGCGCACTATCCGTCGTCGGTATATTTTCGCCTCTAAATATTTAGGTTCTTGGTTTAATTATCCAGAAATGTCATCGGTTAGCCATCCGACTACCGGGATTTTGAAAAAATGCAAAGATAAAGACAGAGACAGGCCGCCGAGGTCCAAAACTGCCGACAATGCTTCTCCTAAGCCAGTCGCCAGTTCGCTGGTACTCAGTGAGGCACTTTCACAGCCCCTGATACCTGCTACTTCAGATTCGCAGGCCTCTACTGAGACCCATTCAGAGTCCGGTATGCCGCGAGATGCTTCAACTATGGAACCCGAGGATATCTCTATCTTGGATGGGTCCGGAGCCGCTGTGCAGGCCCCGGCTTCTGAGGGTGTATTCAGGCCTACGGACTTGTATTTTAAACCGATGCCTCCTTCTTTACTTAGGCCTAAATCTCGATCCATGCCTAAAAAAACGACACCCAGTCCACATGCTCAGGCCTCTATTCCTAAAAAAACAAATGATAAGAATGGCTGAAGATCTAATAACTCTAATCAGAGGTAGCCAACCACCCCCCCTTCTAAGAGGTCTAGGACGGAAGTTGAATATGAATCTTCTGATCAGAATTCTGTTGTTTCTGATTCTTCTGATGATCTGGATTTGCCCTTATCTACTTATGAAGATTCTGATGCAGAGGACTGCATTCCCTCTGCTTCCCCTCCTGAGGATTTTTCTTTTGGGGAAACCTTACATACTCTAAGAGAGCATTTCCACTGGGAAAGCCAGGATTTTTCTGACTCAAAAAAGAGGCTTAGGGATTTCTTACTCCCACCTCAGCATAGGCCGTTAGCTATTCCTCCTGTACCTGACATTGTTGATGATGCTTTTTTGGAATCTAGTTTGGCCCCCGATTCTTTGCCTCCTGCTCCCAGAAAACCTGACAGACACTACAGGGTCCCCGAGTCCCACAAGTTCCTTTTTAAAAATCCTATTGCAGATCCAGAGACTATTTCATAGGGGCACAAGGGTATTAAGGCTTCTACTGCTAAAAATCCTACCCCTTCTGATAGAGACTCCAGGGTGCTGGATAGATGGGGTAATAAGGTTTACACTTCTGAAACCTTGGCCATTAGGGCTTTAAACTGCCAGTTTCATATGTTAAAGTATCAGCAACATGTTATTGGACTGCTTAAACAGAAGATGATGTTGATTCCTGACTGTGTGGAAAGTAAAGAATTACAGGATTTAATGCATTCTGCTGAACAAGTTGGAAAACATACTTTGCAATGTGGATGTCCTTCATGGATGCATCTGCAGTCATAACAACTGGGTTGTCCTGTCGTCAGGCAGCCCTTCAGTCGGCCGGATTCCAAAGTCCGGGTCCGGCTTCGGCTGATGTCGCACTTCACCCGACGTCATCTCTGTTGGTCTTCGGGTATAAAAGCATCAGCCGACGCCATTTTCCTCAGTCTTTCTTGCCGCGTGGCGCCCGAAGCAGAAGCTGTTCGCAAGTGCCGGTCGGTCGGATCCAGAGATTACTTCTACCGAATACTACTTCGAAGACTTCTAAAGCTAAGTACCCGTTGGGGACTCTTTCTTGCCTCAACCGATGTCAGAAAAAGTTAATAATTGTTTAACCTGTGGGAAACAAATACCTCATAAAGATTTCCACTCTTATTGTCTGCCTTGTTTAGGCCCAGCCCACGACGTAGCAGCCTGTTCGGCCTGTGCTTCTTTCAACCCGAACGCTTAGGCGTCGGTCTGAGTTTGCAGAACAGTTTTCGGTTCTGATTTTGCGTACATTATGCCGCCGGACCCTCCGACTACCCAATCTGCCAAAACGCCAAGATAAAGACCGACACTCGCGGTCCGTGGTTTCGGCGAAACCATGGCTAAGCAAACGAGTGTCTCGGTTTCGGCTGAAACCGAGAAAACTGATCAAAGTACAGCTGAATCTATCTCTACAACTGAGGCCCCTGCTACCACTCTTGAATCGGCCTCAGAAATTTTACCCACTACGGTGGTTGCCACTGACTTATCAGACACTATTCCCTTGGATGTCTCTACCCCAGCACGTGGTGCTGCTAGGCCTCCAGCAGCCATGTCCATTAAGGCCTTCGCCAGGGCTAAAGCAGCCAAGACTACTAAAACAGTGCCTGTTAAACCCCTACAACCAGGCCCTCTTCTAGTTCTCAAATGCTTACTCTGGCAGAAGATTTAATTTCATTAATTAGAGGATCTCAATCTCACCCAGACAGGGCCTCTCAGCCCCCAGAGAAGAGACCTAGGGCAGAGCCCCCTGAGCCAGTGTCCTCTGATGATTCTGCCGATGAATCAGACATAACTGACCAGCCAGAGGCTCCTTTCTCCAATTTTGAAGACTCTGATGCTGAAGAATCCATTCCAGCTGCTTCCCGCCAGAAGAATTCTCCTTTGGGGAAACCTTGCATGCCATGAGAGCAGTTCCAATGGCAGCAACAGGATTTTCAGACTCCAGAAAAGACTTAGGACCTTTCTGCACCTTCCACAGCACAGACCCTTAGCTATACCTCCTGTTCTCTCTGTGGTGGATGATGCTTTCAATGATGTCTGCTCCGCACCAGATTCTTTACCTCCAGCCCCTGCCAAACCAGACAGGTTTTACAGGGTGCCAGACACTCATCACCACCTTTACAAGGCCCCACTTGCAGACGAAACTATATCCCAGGGTCCCAAGGCAGTAGCAGCGACCATAGCTAAAAACCCTATTCCTTCTGAAAGGGAAGCAAGGTCATTAGACAGATGGGGCAAAAGGTTTACACTTCAGCTACTCTCTCAGCTAGAGCTTTAAACTGTCAGTTTCACATGATACAATACCAAGAGTTTATGCTTGATCAGTTAACCAAAAAGCTAACCACTGATGAATCTCTTGATAAGAAATATGTATTAGAAATGGTAAATAACATACAACAGGTTAGTAACCATTCCTTAAAATGTGGCTATGATGCACTGGAGGCTTCATTTAGATCAGCCATGACTGGCACAGTGATAAGAAGGCATGCATGGCTAAAGGAGCAAGCTTTACCCGACCATGTTAAAGCTAAGTTGCTAGATGCTCCTATGGATAAGACAAGTTTGTTTGGTACACCTGCCCAGCAGGTTATGAAGAAAATGGAAGAAAAGGCAAAATCTGTTCAAACGGTTAAAGATTTCCTGCAGGTTCAACCCCCAAGGTTTAGCAGGAACTGGCCTGCCAAAAATTGGTCCTTTCCTGACTCCACAAGATCTCAAAGGGGCAGGAATAGACGTTCCAGAGGCAGAAACCAATCCAGAGGAGGTGCCTACAGAGGACGACAGTGGCAAGGCAACAACAGAGGCACAGACACAACCACTGCCACTACATCAACACAGCCACAGTGACTTAACCCTACATCCGCCTACCAGGGAACAAATAGCAGCACCTCTAGGCGGAAAGTTAACCCTATTTGCAAAGAACTGGCACTATATAACAAAAGACAAGTGGATTTAAAAAAACATAGATCAAGGTTACCGGTTCCACTTCCACACTTTACCAGTCAAAAGAGGAATGCCAAATCTACCTCCAAATCAAAAAACAGAGGCTCTACAACAGATAATGCAGTTAGCAAACATGAGAGCTGTGGAAAGAGTGCCAACAGCAGAGCAAGGAAAGGGGTTCTACTCCAGACTATTCCTAGTGCCAAGAAAGGAAAAAAGTTGGAGACCAATTCTCGACCTGTCCACCCTAAATACATACATCATTGTCCCAAAATTCAAAATGCTGACCCTACAGCAACTTCTTCCCATGCTGGGCAAGGAGTGTTGGCTGGTAACTCTAGATCTCAAGGAGGCATACCTGCACGTCCCCATTCGACCAATCTGCAGAAGATACCTCAGATTTCTTGCAGGATCAGAGCACTATCAATTCTCAGCATTGCTCTTTGGCTTATCTACTGCCAGAGTATTCACAAAATGCCTGGCATCAGTAATCGCCCATTGCAGACTACAGGAATTCAAATTTACCCATACCTGGACGACTGCCTGCTACAAGGGGACAACAAAAGCAAGCTGACAACAGATTTACAAAGGGTCATTTACTTGCTACAAGCACTGGGATACACAGTCAATTTACAAAAGTCAAGGCTGATACCATCCCAAACAAGGACATTCTTGGGCGCGGAATTGGACACAGTAAAACAAATGGCATTCCTAACTGCAGAAAAACAAAAAGAACTTCCTCCTTACTTCTTGGCTCTAACAAAACTGAACAAGTTAACAGCGAGAAAAGTACTACAGGCCTTGGGCTTCATGGCATCATGCATAATCTTGGTCCCACTTGCCAGACTACATATGAGAAAACTACAGTGGTACCTAAAGAATTTATGGTCCCAACACAGGCACAGCCTAGAAACAGAAATCCCACTAATTCCATGCTTAAAACAGGAGTTCCTATGGTGGGCTCAGGCATGCCAGTCAAATCCAGGGCTACCCTTTCGCAGATGTCAAGCAAGCCAGACCATCACAACAGACGCTTCAGACCTAGGATGGAGGCCCACATGCTGGACAAATGCGTGCAAGGATTGTGGACACAGGATCAACTTCACCTGCACATCAACCTAAAAGAAATGCTGGCAGTAAAACTGGCAATCCAAAAGTTCAGACCATTTCTCCAAGAGGGCCAGTTGATGATAAGGACAGACAACACCACAGTCATGTGGTACATCAACAAACAGGGAGGCACTCATTCATACCCCTATGCAGAATGACTTTGGAGCTGTGGACCCTGGCACTCAGCTACAACATCCAGTTACAGGCAATATTTGTACCGGAAAGAAAATACTCTAGCAGACATACTAAGCAGAACCACATCAGATGCCCACGAATGGAAGCTGCACCGGACATTTTCAAGACCATCTCAAAGAAATGGGGAATGCCTCAGATAGATCTATTCGCATCACCTCTCAATCACCAGCTCAAAAATTCTGCACAAGGACATTCCACCCACTAGCATGGAAGGTGGATTCGCTCTCCTTCAGCTGGAAAGGCCTAACAGCATATGCATTCCCACCTCTTCCCTTGATACACAAAGTACTACTAAAAATCAAGGAAGAACGTCCAAGGATAATCCTGATAGCTCCAAATTGGCCAAGACAACACTGGTACCCACTGCTGAGGAGCATGTCTCGGAACAATATGTGGCCAATACCCTGATGCCTTTGATGTTAACTCAGAACAACTACAGCATCATACATCCAAACCTAAAAACGTTGCAACTGGCTGCATGGAACATCACATAGCAGCAGCTAATCCAGAACTTTCCCAAAGAGTTAAAGACATTATTCTTGAAGCACGCAGACCTTCAACAAGAAGGAACTATGCTGGAAAATGGAAGCGGTTTGTCATTTGGAGTACTGAAAGAGGAAAAGAGGTGTCAAACATAGATATGCCTAACATTCTGGAGTATCTGGCGAACTTCTTCATTCAGGCCTCTCCTACTCCTCCATCAAGATACATGCATCAGCTATTTCAGCAGAATACAGCTTTGATCCACCTGTTTTCGCACCCTTTGCTCAGGCAGTTCCTCAGAGGAATCAAGAATGTAAAACCTCCAAGGAAACCACCATTACCAGCTTGGGACTTAAACTTTGTACTAGAAAAATTGACACTATCACCCTTTGAACCAGCAGCAACAGCAGACCTACAACACCTGTCATGGAAAACTGCTTTCCTACTGGCAATTACCTCAGCAAGGAGGGTTTCAGAACTACAGGCCTTAATGGCAGTGCAACCCTTCCTAATCTTCCACCAAGATAGAGTGTCCATGAGGACTAATCCTACATTTATGCCTAAGGTGGTATCCAGAGTGTCTTTAAACCAGGCAATCCACCTACCTACCTTCTTCCCCAACCCACAAAACAGAGGGGAAAGAATACTACATACCTTGGATGTACATAGACAGCTACGCTACTACTTGGACAGAACAAAAAATAGCAGAAGGACTGACCAGCTTTTTGTAGCCTATGCAACAGGAAGGGAAGGAAAAGCTATTTCCAAACAGACAATCTCCAAATGGATAGGAAATTGCATACGATTCTGTTACTCCTTGCATGGAAAACCAATTCCACAGAACATAAGGCCTCATTCTACAAGGGCAACAGCCACTACCACAGCCTTCTTACGAGGAGTGGCAACCAAAGACATTATTGAGGTGGCTACTTGGACCTCCATGCATACATTTGCCAAGCATTATAATTTGCCTCTATACTCCAGATCCCGAGCAGGGTTTGCCACTGCTGTACTGCAAGGGATCCTAAACACACCATAATCTAGTTTTTTCCTCCTCCCCTAGTTGGCTATGGTATTCTACCCAGTTGTTATGACTGCAGATGCATCCATGAAGGACATAGTACAGTTTTGTACCTACCATAAATGTAGATGTCGAACTGGATAGCATCTGCAGTCAGGATTACCTCCCTCCTTCCCTCTGTGGTACTCCTAGGGTGTTTACTCTCCTAATAGCTAGCTGGTGGGGAGTCTTTTATGGTGTATTTGTTTGTATATATGTACATACATGCTTATTTTTGTGTTTACCTCTATCTTTTTGGAAACATTGGCATCTATCCAAATTTTAGCCTTCAAGAGGGCTTCTGGCATCTGGGGCAAGAAACACTGAGGAAAATGGCGTCGGCTGGTGCCTTTATACCGAAGACCAACAGAGATGACGTCGGGTGAAGTGCGACATCAGCGAAGCGGACCGGACTTTGGAATCCGGCCGACTGAAGGGCTGCCTGACGACAGGACAACCCAGTTGTTATGACTGCAGATGCTATCCAGTTCGGACATCTACATTTATGGTAGGTACAAAACTGTACTTTTTGATTCATTAGAGGCCTCTTGCAGGGTGGCTGTTACTGGTTCTGTGCTCAGAGGGCATGTTTGGCTTAAGGAGCAATCTTTGCCTGATCATGTTAAAGCTAAATTGTTGGATGCTCCTTTAAATCAGGACCGCCTGTTTGGCAACAAGGCTGAGGTAGTTCTTAAAAAGATGGAAGATAAAGCTAAATCTACGCAAACTGTTAAAGATTTTTTACAAGTTCAGCCTCCTAGATTTAGTAGGTACTGGCCCTCTAAGAACTGGTCCTTTCCAGCCCCTTCCAGGTCTTCTCAAGCCAAACCCAGACACAGCAAAAACCCCAGGTTTCAGTTCCAGGGGACACACAGAACTAAGCAGTGGGGGGCCACCACTTCCAAATCTGGGAATAAGACTCCCCCCTATGGTAAACAGTCTCAATGACTTCCTTTTAAAATTTCCAAGCACTTATCAACTGACTGCCCCTTTGGGGGGAAAGATTGCTCTTCATGCAAAGAACTTGGAACTTATTACCCAGGACAAATGTTTTTTAAATATACTGTCCCAGGGATACAGATTTCACTTCCACATGATGCCAACGCCAAGTGAGTGGCCGGACCTACCCCCAAATCAGTGGGCAGAGGCCCAAAAACAAGTACTTTCTCTCTTAAGCATGGGGGCTATTCAACTGGTACCAGAAGCACAAAAGGGACAAGGTTTCTACTCAAGACTTTTCCTGGTACCCAGAAAAGACAATTCATAGCGTCCTATCCTGGACCTGTCTACTCTAAACACCTTTCTGGAGATTCCAAAATTCAAGATGCTGACTCTTCACCAGTTACTTCCTATGCTAGGCAAAGATGCCTGGTTGGCAACACAAGATTTAAAAGAAGCATACCTGCACATCCCAATCAGGGAATCTTGCAGAAGATACCTACATTTCAAAGCAGGCTACATGCACTGTCAGTTCTCTGCACTGCCCTTTGGCTTGTCTACTGCACCCAGAGTATTCACAAAGTGCCTAGCTCCAGTTATTGCATTTTGCAGGCAAATAAATATTCAAATATACCCATACCTGGATGATTGTCTAATTCAGGCAGAAAGCCAGGACATACTTTTGAATCATCTGGCCTTTCTACAAAGAGTTCTAACTTGTCTGGGGTACACCATAAACGAAAAGAAATCACACCTGGTACCCTGTCAACAAATTATATTCCTGGGAGCAAGCTTAAATACATCTTCCCAGATGGCTTACCTCACACCAGAGAAACAAATTCATTTGACAACTTACTTCAAACAAGTGGCTACAAAAACCCTGCTATCTTCAAGACAGATACTGCAAGCGTTTGGGGTTAATGGCCTCCTGCATTCTTCTAATTCCTTATGCAAGACTGCATATGAGGAAACTACAGTGGTATCTAAAAAGCCTATGGTGTCAACATTCTCAAGACCTAGAAACAATGATTCCTATCATACCTTGCCAAAGCCTAGAGTTCCTTTGATGGGCAGAGGCCTGCCACCAAAACAAGGGACTACCTTTCACACCACCCCCTGCTCCCCAAACCCTAACAACAGATGCATCAAACTATGCATGGGGGGCTCACCTGGCAGGGAAGTGCATTCAGGGCAAATGGAACCCAAGTCAAATGCACCTGCATATCAATCAAAAAGAAATGTTAGCTGTACAGAATGCTCTGACAGCCTTCAAGGACCACATTCTTCCAGGACAACTAATGGTAAAGAATGACAACACCACTGTTATGTGGTACATAAACAAGCAGGGGGGTACACATTCTTACCCCCTCTACAGACTAGACATTGCATTGTGGAACACAGCCTTGAGCTACCAAGTGCACCTACAAGCTCAATTCCTGCCAGGAAAATTAAATACACTGGCAGACAGACTAAGCAGAAACTTCATGGAGCCACACGAGTGGAAACTGGAACCAAGGATTTTCAACATGTTGACAAGCAAATGGGGGATCCCAGATATAGACCGGTTTGCCTCTCTCTAGAACTACCAATTGGACAAATTTTGCACAAGGACTCCCCACAAACAATCCTAGAAAGTGGATGCTCTGTCCTTCATCTGGAAAAACCTATCAGTCTGTGATTTCCCCCCTTTGCCTCTGCTCTCCAAAGTACTACTAAAAATCAAACAAGACAAACCAAGGATGGTTTTGATTGCTCCAGACTGGCCACGCCAACACTGGTACCCCCTCCTGCGCAGTGTGTCACGGTTATCTTCATGGCACCTGGCTCAGACTCCTTCACTGCTGTCTCAGCAGGAGAACCAGATTCTGTAGCCTCAGCTTCTAACACTGAACCTTGTAGCCTGGGTGATTACTTAATCTCTCCTTTACCATCCCTCAGCAAACCTGTGATGGATATCATTTTAGAGGCAAGGAGGCCTAGTACTAGAAAATCTTATGCTGAAAAATGGAAAAGATTCTGTGCATTGAACCAATCTCAAGGGATGAGCACAGCAGAGCTCAATTTACCTCAGATTTTGCAATAGCTAACTGAGATGCTTCACAAGGACCTGTCTTTTTCCTCCATTAAAATCCACGCCTCAGCCATTTCAGCTCATTATAACACAGAATCTCCCCTCTTCTCTCATCCACTGCTCAAGCAGTTCCTCAGAGGGGCCAAAAATTTGAGACCACCCAGGAGAGCTCCAACCCCAGCCTGGGACCTTAACTTGGTCTTGGAGAAACTCACTCTACCTACTTTCGAGCCAGCTGCTACAGCAGACTTAAATTTTCTTTCTGGAAAACAGCTTTCCTTTTAGCAATCACTTCAGCTAGAAGGGTATCTGAATTACAGACCCTTATGGCATTGGAGGCTTTCATCATCTTTCATGCGGACAGGGTGTCCCTCAGAACCAATCCATCCTTCATACACAAGGTGGTATCCAATGTGACTCTTAATCAGTCCATTAATTTGCCAACCTTCTTTCCCAATCCACAGAATAAAGGGGAATGGATACTGCATTCCTTAGATGTGCACGGACAACTTAGATTATACTTGGACAGGACTAAACCTCAAAGGAAATCTGAACAACTGCTGGTGGCATTTGCTGCAGGGGCAGAGGGGAAGGCTATTTCAAAGCAAATAATTTCTAAATGGATAAGACATTGCATTCATTTCTGCTATAAGCACCATGGAAAACCTATCCCCCAGGGGATCAGACCTCACTCCACCAGGACTGCATCTACCTCTACAGCCTTTCTCAGAGGTGTCCCTACCAGGGACATCCTAGAAGCTGCTACCTGGAGTTCTGTACATACTTTCACCAAGCATTATCATTTGCCAATTTTCTCAAAATTCAGAGCTGGCTTTGCCACTGCAGTCTTTTAGGGCCTTATAGCTGGCCCTAATGCTATCTAAATTCCTCCTCCCAACCATAGCTTTGAGAATCTACCCAAATGTAATGACTGCAACAGTGAAACATGAAGGACATAGTACAGTTGTGTACACTTACCATAAATGTAGATGTTCGAGTGTATTCATTGTTGCAGTCCTGGTTACCCTCCCTTCAGCCCCCTAACTTCTTTTGACTATACCTCTACTTTCCTTTACTATGCTTAAAAGCATTTTGGTGTATTTGCTTTTTTGTTGGAAGTATATCTTTGTACTTTTATATTTAATTGCTTCCCATTAGGGGGCACCTGACATCTGTGGCAAGAAAAACTGATGTAATGGCTTTGGCTGCATGTTTTATACTCCTGACAACCTGACATCATGGAAGAAGGGACAGCAACTGACACAGAACCCAAGACTTTGTTAATCAGGCCGACTGAGGGCTACCTGCAAGCAGATAACCCAAATGTAGTGACTGCAACAGTGAATACACTCGAACATCTACATTTATGGTACGTGTACACAACTGTTCTTTGTATCACATGGGTCTCTATGAACAGTCCTAATTACTGTGTTCATTTGTTTTATCAGATGTCTAACTTTTTGGGCTTTATTGACCTTCTACAGTCTACTTCTTTCATCTATCTTAATATATCTATGTCTATTAAATCAAGCAACTCTTCTCTTAGCTCATTTTCTTCTAAACTGAGGGCACATTTTTTGTTTTCCATTTTCTGTGGGCATTCTATTGAGAGTTCTATAACATCTTCCTGTGTCGCATTCTCTTCAGTTTCATCCTGTGCCATCCGTTGCTCTGTCATATGGGAACTCACTGGCCTATCACTCCTCAACATTGACTGCATCACAGTTTCCATAGTTTTCTGTTCCTTCCCTTGCTGTCTAACTTCAAGTGAATGTTTATACTGGTTTCCTGTGGAAGGCTCAAAAATATCTTCATGTGGCACTTGACCAGTTGCTTCCTGTTCCACTGGTTTCCCCTTAATTTGGATATCCATTGCTCTATCCTGTTGTGATTTCTGAATTAGATTTTCTACACTGAATCCTTCACTTCGCAGGTACTCCATACCCTCAGTTTCTATTTCTTTAACTTCTCCATTACTAATCCCCTTTTCTGCTTTTCCTTTTTGTCTTCTTATTTTTTTATTGTAAAGTTTTCCATGTTCAGATTCCTTTGCCTGTATTTCTCTTCAAATATCTCTGGTGCCGCTCTTTTTGTATTGGTTAGTTTTGCTCTCTTCTTTGCATAAATATCACATCATATTACATCTCTTTTTCTTTCCCATGTCCATATTTCTTCTTCAGATGTCTCCTGATCTTCCTGCTTCTCCTTACTTTGGGGACTCCCCTCATCATGCTGTGATGTAACCTGTGTTAGACCATCTACACCAAATCATTCACTTCACAGGTACAGCATAACTTCAACTTCTATTTAACTTCTACTTTAGTAATTTTCTTTTCTACATTCCCTGTCTATGATATTATTTTTTTATTGTGAAATTTTCCAAATCTGGATGCCTTTCCCTGTATTTCTCTTTGAATGTCTTTGGGGCTGCCTTCTTTATATTGATTAATGTGGCTTTCTCCTTTGCATAAATATTGCACCATATCAAATCTCTCTTTCTTTCCGATGACCATATTTCTTTTCTATGCATTTCAAAAATCTCTTGGTTTTGTTGCTTATATTTTTGCACTTCCTCAGATGCTTCTTTTTCCAAACAGATCAACGTTTCTTGATCTATATACTGTTTTTCATAAATCTGTTGTGTTAATGAATACAGATTTTTATTTGAAAAATTTACCCCATGTAAGGATCAAACAATGTATTGTGAGTCTATAAGGGAAGTACCTGAACCATTATGCCAACTTCCCAACTGAAAATTCAGACTCATGGCCTCTACGTTACAAAACGAGCTCATTTATCACTACGCTGCCATCCCTCATTCAAATTGCTGATTTTGGTTGCAGTAATCACAAGGCAAAGTATAATAAAGAGCTAACCAAGAGAGATCAAAACGACTTGGGTCCTGGGGCTGTATTATGCCTATAATAAAGTACCACAGGCAATGTGAGACGGCAGTAGAATTAGAATTTACTATGTGGGGATGTCTATGATTTATATCTTTGCTTAAAAAAGCATGATGGGGGTAGCAAAGGTTTTAACCAGTATGCAAATGTCATGGAGGAGAGGAGCAAAGTGTAAAGAACTGTTGACCATATCATCAAAAGCTCTAAAACAGTGGATCCCACTAGAATTAACCCATTTAAGCACATAGTTATTGTAGCCAATTATTCTCAGTGAAGGCTGGATACTGTTTAATGTAGGGGGTTTGCCTTCCTCATAGACAAAGGAGAACAGCTCAGTTGTGTCTCTCCATGAGGTCATGTTTGTATCTGGAACAATGAAAGATCCTTAGAGCCCTACTGATGTTCCTAGTCCATGTACCAGAGTGGCAACTTAATGTCCCCTTCTCCTTAACCTGTCTAGTGAGTACAGATGTTATTCGTGTTTCACTGTTGTAGTCATCACACTTGGGTTATCTGCCTGCAGGTAGCCCTCAGTCGGCCCAAATACCAGAGTCTTAGTATTTTTGCATCAGATGCTGTCGCTTTTTCCATGACATCAGGTGGTCAGGGGGTATAAAAACAGGTAGCCGATCCCATTGCATCAGTCTTTCTTGCTGAGGAGGAGCCCGAAGCAGAAGCAGTTCGCAAATGCCGGTCGGCCGCTACCTGAATTTTTCGATGTTCTGTAGTTGTATCTCGCCTTCATTCTTTACATATGGGATCGGAGCCACTCAGCCTATTTACAAGCTGGAAGTCTTCTAGTTGGCTCGTGGCTAGGTAGGTATCTCATGCTGCACCAGTACAATCCCCAGATCTTGTTTGCCACATCGATGAGTTCGGTTGTGCTTCTCTTTGGCTCTGGCTAAGTTTTTTGAATTTATTCAAAAATGTTTTGTACTTTCTAGTATATAAACTGTATATAAACTGTTGTATTATAGTTGTTAGTCATAGTTAGCGTAGTTTAGTATAGTTACCTTTCTAATTGCACCATTGTGTGCTATCTTTTGGTAAATTGGCCTTTTGGCTTCTTTGTATTGGTATCCTGTGTGCTGGTTTTGTGTTATTAATAGAATTAGTATTTGTAGGAGCCTTTTGCACTCAGTTAGGCTGTGTGTTGTTCTTAGGCATAAGTCTAAGTTTTTGGCGGATTCCTGCTTGCTAAATTGTTAGCGTCTGTTTTGTTCTGTTTTCTTTAGTCATAAGTCTGAGTTTCTTTGAGGTTTACCCTTGTTTCTTTGATTAGTGTTGTTGACAGAACTAGGTTCTGTTTCCTTATTGAGTAAATTGAAAGTTTACACTGTATTCCTGTTTGAGTGTGTGACTTCCCTGCTTTTTGTAACTTAACTAGGTCTGTTTAAGTTAGAAGACCTAGTTGTTTTGTGTTTCCCTTCCTGCCCGGGCTATGTCTGTTTAAGTTAGAGGACCTAATCCTTGTGGTGTATTTTTCTTTCCTGCAGGGCTAGGCACATTTAAATTAGAGGACCTAGTCCTCTCCCTTTTCTTCTTTCTGGTACTGTGATTGTAGGGTCAGTTCTAAGTATTGTAATCTAAACTGTCCCAGCAGACCTATATTGAAGTCTCCGATACTGCAGAGATCCCGCTCTCCTACTCTGTCATCCAGGTCTTCCAGGAGTTTATCGGAAGAAGATGTGAAGAGGGTAGTGCTGAGACTGTTGAAGTCATCTGCTTTACCTAAATTGTTGTTGGCTCTGACCCAGTCGATTCTGGAGCCACTTGAGTCCATTCAGCCCCCTTCGATCATTCTTCCTCCGAGCCATGCTGGTCTTTCGGTGCTGGAGTGTTTGGTACCACTGGTGGAACCCTTGGCTCCAGCTCCGCCTGTGGCTGTTTCAGAGCCGAGTTCTGCTCCAACACTCTTGGCGCCGTCCGTAGTGTCTAGGAGCCGAAGCTCCCTGGTTGGCCCTGACAGGGTTGCTTGAAACCGAACTTCGGTTCCGAGTCTTTCTGTTGGTGCATCGGCGAGGATGAGTTTGGATCCTATGTCTGTCTTGGAGCCGATGGCTCTGGAGCCGATGGCCTCGTTGGCCTCCTCAGAGCCAGGGAGGTCTTCGAAGCCGGATAGGTCAGCATTCAAGATGATGAGGAGTGTGCTGTCTCAATCATCAGCTCCTACCAGGGGTACAGACACTCTTCCCCCTAAGGCACCTACTTCTGTCTTAGCTCCTACTCTCTCTGTGGACAGCAGGGATCCTCAGCCTCAGGAGCCACTGGCTGGTGGCCCCCACTCTTCTGAGACCTCCCCAGAATATCCTTCTGAGGAGCCTCCATGGAAGAGAACATGTAAGAAGAAGCATGTAGACTCCCAGGATGAGTCTCTGACCTCTGACACTGACCTCAAGGAGTCAGAAGGGTCCCCCAAGTTGTCGTCTGATGATGTCTCCTTCGTAGACATCCTGGAAATCCTTAAACAGAGGTTCAGCTGGCCAACTGTCAGCCCTTCTGATGAGGAGTCAGTGTACCTGAAGTCTTTCAAGTCTCAACCTTCAGCCTCTTGGGTGTTTCCACCCTTTGACGAACTGATGGAGCTAGTTAGTCGAAAGGTGTGGGATACTCCTGATGCCATGGAGCCTGTCCCTAGGAGACCGAATAAGTTTCTTTCTGCACCCCCAGAAAAGGATTTTTTTGTCTAAAGGTGTTCCCATATATGCCATGGTGGTGGCGGCAGCCACAAAGAGGGAGCTAGCTGAGACTTCTTCTTCTGTTAATCCGCCAAATAAGGAGACTCGAACGATGGACAGATACGGGAAGCGTATCTTTTCTTCAGCAGCATTACCCTTAGATCGCTGAACTACCTTACTCACTTCATGAGGCTTCAGAGAGATCTCCTTAAAGATTTAGGAGATTCTCTACAAGGTACAAGCACTGAGTAAGTCCCTGACAAGGTGTCTGCCCAGTTGTCCACCTTGAATTCTATCGTCAACTCTTCCATGCTGCTTATTTCATATGCAGCCGATGGAGCGAGTAGAGCAGCGGGTTCAGGAATTTCCCCTAAGGCCTCATTCCTGGATGCATTTATGTAACTTTGCAGAACCGTTCAACTCTACCTTTACCAATGCCCCCTTCGACAGTTCCTCATTGTTTGGACCCAAGGTAAAGGACACTCTCACCCAGTGTGAGCAAGAAGGAAAAACACTCTCTGCCGTGGGAGTAAATTTTACTGTTCCCTCTAGACCATACCCTAAGGGTCAGAGGGGCAGTAAGATGTGGTTCAAGAAGTCCCAGAGGTTTTTCCAGGATGCACAGGGTGACTCCTCCTTCAGACGCAGAGGAGGAGGAGGAAATGATAGATGTTGCCCTAGAGGCAGGGGCGGTCCGCAAAACCAGGGAGGTCACGATACCTTTTCGGGGCCAGCCTTACCAGTGCTCCTGATGTGGGGCCTGACTGTGCTTCTCTAGGGCCAGTCGAGGGTCGCATTTCTTTGTATCCAGAAGCCTGGCTGGGTATCGCTCAAGACAAGTGGGTACAAAGAATTATTACCAGAGGTTATGTCATACCCTTTCTCTTCCACCATTTGTTCCCAATCACAGTGATCAGGCAACTGTGGAGGTCAACAAGTTGCTATCAGAAAGAGTAATCCAAACTGTCCCAGCAGACCAAATAGAATCTGGAACTTACTCCAGATTCTTTTTAGTGCCAAAACGTACTGGGGACTGGAGGCCCATCTTGGACCTCAGCAGATTGAATGAATCAGTAAAGAAGGACATGTTCTGGATGGTGACACTGCAGTCTATACTCCTGTTATTAGGGAAAGACAATTGGATGTGCTCTGTAGATCTCCAAGATGCCTACTACCACATAAAAATGGACATGGCATTGAGGAGTCATCTACACTTCTGGCTGGGAGCAAGTTCAGTTTCGTGCAGTGCCCTTTGGTCTCACCGCAGCCCCCAGGGTGTTCACCAAATGTATGGTGGTAGTAACATCTCACCTGAGACATCGAGGATTCCAGGTGTTTCTGTATCTGGATGACTGGCTCTTGACTGACCCCACCAGGCATCTACTTCTTCAGACGAGGGACGCTACTATTCAGCTTTGTGCCCAGCTGGGAATTTCTATAAATTGTGAAAAATCTGCCTTATTGCCCTCTCAATCTGTGATTTTTGTAGGCGCAGAGATAGACACAGTAGACATGTTGGCTCATCTTCCTGCAGAAAAGGCACAGTATCTGGTTCTTCAAATTTGACTTCTCCCCTTACGAAAGGTCAAAGCCAAGACTATTCTACAGCTTCTAGGGACCATGGCTTCCACCATATTACTAGTGCCACTAGCCAGGCTACACATGAGAATTCTTCAGTGGTTCCTGTCATCCCAATGGTCTTTTCAGCAACTACCATTATCTCATCACATCCTGCTGATAGAATCTTGCAAGAAGGACCTCCTTTGGTGGACACTACCCAATCAATTAACCACAGGCACTTCCATTTGTTCCTCACCAACCCGTTGCCACTGTGACCACGGATGCCTCACAGATAGGGTGGGGGGGGCATTATCTCAGCAGGATGGTCCAAGGCACATGGCAAGATCACGAGGCTCACCTGCATATCAACATTCTAGAGATAAGGGCAGTGCTCCTGGTGTTGCAAGCAGTCCACAACCTTCTGCCTCTGAGGACTATTGCAATACAATCAGACATGACGATAGTATGGTATATCAGCAAACAGGGTGGAACCAGGTCTTACCCACTCTGTCGAGAGGCCATGCGAGTTTGGAAATGGGCAATATCCTCCCAGTGTTTTCTGGTGGCAATGCACATTCCAGGGACAACCAACATGATTGCCAACAAGCTCAGCTGGGCAAACCTGATGCCTCATGAGTGGTCTCTGAAACAGGAAATAGCAGAACGGATTTTCAGCAGATGGGGACAGCCTTGCTGCGATCTCTTTGCCAGCCCAATCAATGCCAAAAGCATCAGCTACTTCTCCCTTATCCCCCCTCTGGGGGAGTCACCAAAAGACGCACTCATTCACGATTGGACACTGGGTCTCCTTTATGCCTTTCCTCCCTTTCCTCTCATTCCCAAAGTTATTCAGAAACCTCGACAGCTGGGAAGCAAACTGATCTTCATTACTCCTTACTGGCCTCGTCAGGTTTGGTTCCCCTTCCTTTGGCCTCTTCTCCTAGACAATCCTTGGATTCTGGACCCAGTTCCAGACCTGTTGACTCACATGTCAGGTTCGCTTCACCCCTCCTTACACACCCTCAATTTGACAGCGTGGCTGCTCCAGTTCCATCCTAGTCAGGCTTCACAACTTCTCACCCTCCGTGACTCATATCCTTACATCTTCTCATAAACCTTCCACTAGGAGACTATATTCCAGTAAATCGAGAAGATTCTCTATCTGAGTGGAGAAAATTAATGTTGACCCTTACACTGCTTCCATTCCAGTGGTTTTGGAATTCCTGTCTAAGCTTTTTCACCAGGGATCTGCAGCTGCCACTATCAGGGTTCAATTGGCAGCGATTTCAAATTTTCATTTAGGTTTTCAAGATTCTAATCTGATGTCACAAAGGCTGTGCAAAACTTTCCTTAAAGGTGCCTCCTTGTTGAGACCCCCCTTTCAAGAACCTGTTGCCTCATGGGATTTATATTTTGTGTTATCCAAATTAACTTCTCCGCTTTCAAACCTTCTCATTCTTCCCCTTTGAAATTCCTGTCTTGGAAAACTTTGTTTCTGGTGGCTATCACGTCATCCAGATGTGTGTCAGAGTTACAGGCATTGTCTGTAAAACCCCCTTACCTGAATTTTCACAAACACAGGGTGTCCCTTCATACTAATCCTTCCTTTGTCCCCAAGGTCTGTTCCCCTGCCACCTTAAATCAATCCATAGAACTTCTGGTGTTCTCTCCAAGTCATTCCAATGCAGCTGAATACAGGTTTCATCAGTTGGATGTCCCTAGACAATTACGTTTTTGTTTACATCGAACTAAGGAAATCAGGAAATCAGACCAATTATTTATTTCCTTCTCTGAATCCAGGTCAGGCCTACCAGTTTCCAAGGTAACACTCTCTATTTGTGCAGCAGCAACGTGGGCTACCTCTCACACTTTTATCACTGATTACAAATTGGATTTAACCTCCAGAGGTAGAGCATCATTTGGTTTCACAGTACTCAGGAGTATTTTTCCTTGAGCCACCCAAGAATAAGGCGCTAGGGACACTGTCCAATATGTAAAGAATGAAGGCGAGATAGGACTACAGAATATAAAGAAGTTATGTACTCACCATAACATTCCATGTTTGTAGTCCATCTTGCCCTTCATTCTTATGAACCCACCCTCCTACCCCCATCCTGGAAGTACCCGGAGACAGAAATTATTATTATCATTTTTTATGGAGACCTTTTAGTATTGGCTTCTTTTGTATATTTATTATTATCTCTCCTAGTTAGCAGCAAACAAGATCTGGGGATTGTACTGGTGCACCATGGGATACCTACCTAGCCACGAGTCAACTAGAAGACTTCCAGCTTGTAAATAGGCTGAGTCAGAGCCAAGGAATGGCTGCAATCCCATATGTAAAGAATGAAGGGCGAGATGGACTACAAACATGGAATGTTATTGTGAGTACATAACTTCTTTTTTTCCGAGTTGATAATCCTGAAATCTCCTAAAGCTAAGTACCCTGTTGGTGATCCTTTTTTCATGCTCTAACCGATGTCAGAAAAAGTTAACAATTGTCTTACCTGTGGAAAGCAAATACCTCACAGAGATTTTCATTCTTACTGCACCACCTGTTTAGGCCCAGACCACGACGTCCCTCGCTGTCAGTTTTGAGCCTTGTTTAATGCCCAAACCATTCGTCGTCGGGCTATTTTTGTTGCTAAATTCTTTCACTCTCGATCTTTGTATTCCAAAATGGCTTTGGTAAGCCATCCAACTACGGATCATCCTAAAAAATGTAAAGATAAAGACAGAGACAGACCGCATAGGTACAAAACTGCCAACGATGCTTCCGTTAAGCTAGTTGCCAGTCCCGTGGTACTCAGTGAGGTGCCTTTGCAGGCCCTGATGCCCACTTCTATGGATTCACAGGCCTCAGCTGAGACCCATTCAGAGTCTGGTATGCCACGAGATGCTTGTTCGACTATGGAACCAGTGGATTTCTCTACCTTGGATGGGTCCAGAGCTGCTGTGCAGGCACCGGCTTCTGAGGGTGTTTTCTGACCTACCGATGTTCGAATCAAACCGACGACTTCTTTTTTAGCCAAAACTACTGAGTTTCTTAGGCCCAGAGTACGCACTACACCTAGAAAACCGACGACCAAAGCACATGCTGAGGCCTCATGCCACAAAAACAAATGCTAACAGACAAAGAATTCAGTTGCCTTCAGATTCTACAGACCCGGAGTCCAATGACTCTGACCTTTCTGATTATCAGGACATGCCCTTATCAGCCTATGAGGATTCAGATGAAGAGGAATCCTCCAGAGGATTTTTCTTTTGGTGAAACCTTGCATACCTTAAGAGAGCTTTTCCATTGGGAATGGCAAGACTATCCTCAGTCCAAAAAGAGACTCAGAGCATTTTTAGAGCTACCTCAGAACAGGCCTTTAGCTATTCCCCCTGTCCTAGATGTTGTGGATGATGTTTTCTTGGAATCCAGTCTTACTCCAGATACCTTTCCTCCGGCACCTAGGAAATCTGACAGGTACTACCGAATACCTGATTCCCCCAAGTTTCTTTTCAAGAATCCTACTGCTGATCCAGAGATCATTTCCCAGGGACCTAAAGGTATTAAGGCTACTATAGCCAAAAATCCTACCCCTTCGGACAGGTATTCCAGAGCTTTAGATAGATGGGGTAAGAAGGTATATACCTCTGTAACTCTTGCTATCAGGGCATTGAATTGCCAGTTTCACATGCTAAAGTACCAGCAGCATACTATGGATCTCATTAAACAAAAAAATGGTAATATTTCCAGATTGTGCAGAAAAATAAAGATTTGCAAGAGCTCACACATTCTGCAAACCAAGTTAGTAAGCATACTTTGCAGTGTGGTTTTGATGCCCTAAAAGCATCTTGCAGGGCTGCAGTCACTGGCTCTGTACTGAGAAGACATGCTTGGCTGAAGGAGCAGACCTTGCCAGATCATGTCAAATCCAAATTACTAGATGCTCCTTTAAATAAGGACATTTTGTTTGGCACCAAAGCAGAAGAAGTTCTTAAAAAGATGGAAGAAAAAGCTAAATCTATGCAAACTGTTAAAGAATTCTTACAATTCAGTAGGAATTGCCCTTCAAAACACTGGTCCTTTCCAGCCCCTTCCAGGCTTTCCCAAACAAGACCCAGGGGAAACAGACTTCCCAGACTACAGTCTCAGGGTATGCAGAGATCTAAGCAATGGAGTGCTCCCACCCCTAAAACAGGGAGTGGTAAGCCACCTCCCTATGGAAAGAGTTCACAATGACTTCTCAGCTCTACCTCCCAGCCCTGTCCAATTGCTTGTGCCCCTAGGAGGAAAACTTGCCCTTCGTGCAAAAAACTGGATGTCCATCACTCAGGGCCGATGAGTCATCAACATTATATCTCAGGGGTACAAGTTTTATTTCCATTCACTGCCAACTCCAAGCGGGTTTCCAGACCTTCCTCCAAACCAGTGGGCAGAGGCTCAAAACCAAGTTCTTTCCCTGCTCAACATCAGAGCTATTCAGCCTGTTCCTGTAGAACAAATGAATCAGGGTTTCTACTCCAGACTATTCCTGGTACACAGGAAAGATGGCTCTTGGTGCCCAATCCTGGATCTTTTAACTCTCAACACCTTCCTCGTGGTCCCAAAATTCAAGATGCTTACCCTGTAACAGCTTCTCCCTAGGCTAGCCAAGGATGCCTAGTCAGTCACCCTAGACTTAAAAGAAGCTTATCTGCACATCCCCATCAGGGAATCACACAGGCAATATCTACGTTTCAGGGAAGGATCTGTGCATAATCAGTTCTCTGCACTTCCCTTTGGCTTATCTACTGCGCCCAGGGTATTCACAAAATGTCTAGCTCCAGCCATTGTATACTGCAGGCAGAAAAATATCCATATTTACCCATACTTGGACGACTGCCTGATTCTGGCAGACAGCCAGGAATTGCTGCTTCAGCACCTGGCATTTGTAAAAAGCCTTCTCACTTCCTTGGGGTACACCATCAATGAAAATAAATCACAACTGGTGCCTAGTCAAAAGATTGTATTCCTGTGAGCAAGTTTGGACACAACTTCCCAGATGGCATTTCTCACTTCAGAAAAACAAGTCTATCGGACAGACTACTTCATGCAAATGGCTACCAGAACCCAGCTAACTGCAAGAAAAATACTGCAAGCCCTAGGGTTCATGGCATCATGTATTCTGCTAATTCCATATGCAAGACTGCATATGAGGAAACTTCAATGGTACTTAAAAAGTCTTTGGTGCCAACATTCTCAGGACCTGGAAACAGTCATTCCTATCATACTTTGTCTGAGGGTAGAGTTCCTTTGGTGGGCAGAAGCATGCAACCACAACAAGGGAGTGAATTTTACTTTACCCACTCTGCAGGTTAGCCATGACTCTGTGGAGCACAGCTTTGGAAAACCAAGTCCATCTACAAGCTCAATTCTTGCCAGGCAAACAAAATTCACTGGTAGACGACTTAAGCAAAAATCTCCTAGACCCACACGAGTGGAAATTGGAGTCCAGCACCTTCCACTTCCTGATCCAGAGGTGGGGGACCCTAGAGGTGGATCTCTTTGCCTCCCCCCAAAACCACCAGTTAAGCAAATTCTGCATCAGGAGCCCTCACCAAAGGGCCTGGAAATTGGATGCCCTATCCTTTCAATGGGAAAACCTGTCAGTCTATGCCTTTCCCCCTCTGCCCCTTCTCTCAAGAGTACTACTCAAGATAAAAGAAGACAGGCCAAGGACAATTCTGATTGATCCGGACTGGGCACGCCAGCACTGGTACCCACTCCTGCACAGCCTGACAATGGTGCCACCCTGGCACCTACACCAGACCCCTACTCTGCTGTCTCAGCAGGAGGGACAGATTTTACATCCACAATTGCAAACCCTAAACCTTGCAGCCTGGCTTATTCCTTGAATATTCCACCACCAACCCTAAGTAAACAGGTGCTGGATGTCATTCTTTAAGCCAGAAGTCCTAGTACTAGGAAATCCTATGCAGAAAAATGGAAAAGATATTGTTCTTGGATTCAGTCTAAAGGAAAGGACACAGCTGTGCCCTACTTATCTCTAATCCTGGATTACCTAGCAGAGCTACTCCACAGAGGCCTATTCTTCTCCTCCATTAAGATTCATGCCTCTGCCATTTCAGCTCATTACAATACTGAGCCACCTGTATTTTCTCAACCTCTCATCAAACAGTTCCTGAGACGGGCTAACAACTTAAGGCCCCCAAGGAGAGCACCCACCCCTGCTTGGGACCTTAACTTTGTATAGGAAAAGCTCACGCCTCCCCCTTTTGAACCTGCTGCTTCAGCTGAGTTAACATTCCTCTCTTGGAAAACAGCCTTGCTTTTAGCCATCACTTCAGCTAGAAGAGTGTCTGAGGTGCAGGCACTGATGGCTGTGAAACCCTTTATTATCTTCCATGCTGACAGGGTTTCCCTCAGGACTAACCCGTCCTTTATGCCTAAGGTGGTGTCCAGTGTGGCCGTAAACCAATCCATCCATTTGCCAACCTTCTTCCCTAACCCTCAGAATAAAGGGGAAAGGATCCTGCACTCTTTAGGTGTGCACAGACAGCTAAGGTTCTACCTTGATAGGACTAAGCCTTTCAGAAAATCTGACCAGCTGCTAGTCAGCTTTGCAACAGGGGCAGAGGGCAAGGCCATTTCTAAACAAACCATTTCCAAATGGATAGCACACTGCATCCATTTCTGCTACAAGCAGCATGGAACACCAACCCCTCAGGGGGTCAGAACACATTTCACTAAGGCTACTTCTACCTCTACAGCATTTCTCAGGGGAGCGTCTACCAGGGACATTCTGGAAGCTACAACCTGGAGTTCTGTACACACCTTCACCAAGCATTATCACTTGCCAGTCTTTTCGAAATCCAGGGCAGGATTTGCGACAGCAGTCTTGCAGGGCCTACTAGCCAGCCCTAACTCTTCTTGACTGCCTCCACCCTGCCTCAGCTTTGGGAATCAACCCAAGTGTGATAACTGTAACAGTGAAACACAAAGAACATAGTACAGTTGTGTACACTTACCATAAATGTAGATGTTCAAGTGTATTCACTGTTGCAGTCCTGGTTTCCCTCCCTCAAGCCCCCTGTTTCTCTCTATCTTTCTATCTCTCCTCTCTATGGCTATTCCTAATGGTATTGGTATTTACTTTTTACTGGTGGTGGTTTCCACACCATATACTAGCTCCCTATTTGGGGGCTCCTGACATTTGGGGCAAGAAAAAATGATGTAATGGCATCAGCTGCATGTTTTTATACCCCCAACAACCTGACGTCATGGAAGAAGTGACAGTATCCCATGCAGAAATACTAAGACTCTGGTATTTGGGCCGACTGAGGGCTACCTGCAGGCAGATAACCCAAGTGTGATGACTGCAACAGTGAATACACTCGAACATCTACATTTGTGGTAAGTGTACACAACTGTACTTTTGTTGGTGTCTGACAACAGAGTTACCAATAGCTAGGATTTTGGTAGGACTTACCGAAGGACTAAAGGTCTTTAGGCACACAGGATTGCAGTCATAGTGATTCATTAGGCACAAAGGATTGCAGTCATAATGTAGTAGATGCTGGTGCAGATCTAAGTGTCAGTACATATGTGGCCATGTTTCTTGTTGGTTGAGGCTTTCTAGAAGTTTGCTTGGAGGGTTTGTGCAAGGCTTGTTTAACCACCTCTGTGTTTGTGGGTTTGGTGGTGTAAACTGAGAGTCAGAGGTATGGAGAGAGATTTACCTACAAATTACTTAAACTAATTGTATCTCTCACCAATGGAAATTTTAATTAATATACAGTAGAAGTAATGGTTTGTCAGCAAACATGAGCCCATTACTACATTGACTCAAAACTCCAAGTGATATTAGGTTGTGTAAGGAAGTGGGAAGCACAAGCTGGGATTCCTTGATGGTAGGGAGTAATGTTTGGGGATGCTGTAGTCTTGATTCCATTGTACAGAAGTTTGGAAAGGCTGCAGCTAGTGTACCACATTCCATGTAGCGGCTGGGCAGGAAAGAGAAACAGAAAGCTGCTTGATGAAGTTCAGAGATAGATTATGAAAGAAATAGGGTAATGGATTAGCTGTCTGATGAAGACAGGCTTGAGAAGCTAGGAATGGTTACTTTGAAGAAAGGGGGTGACCAAGATATAGAGAAAGATTTTTAGGGAACAAGTGACAAAAATTACAACTCAGACAAAGGACTGTGAGATGATATAACTGGTAGCAGATAGCTGCAATAAGTGAAAGAAGCAATATTTCATGGAAAGAGTAACAAAAATGAAAATATTAACAGGAAAATACAGAACTTATGACAGCATAGAAATGTGAATGAATGAATTGTGCATTAGTAATTATAACAGATGGAATAGGGGGGCAGCTGTAAGAGTTACATGGAAACAGACTACACAGGTCTGTCATCTCCTTTTGTTTGCTTACTCGCATTTGCATGACTGAACTGATAGTAAACTAGGGAGGAGAGAAAGTGCTTACAGTGGGTGTGCAGTGATCTGCTGCATCTTAGACAGAAACAGAGATTAATGCAGAACTGCTAACACACAGACCTATAAGGAGTCTGAAAAGATGTTTTATAAATTCCCACAGTTAAGTCTTGCATTAGAAGGATTGACTGAAATCTGGCATGCACATCTTAAATTTGTCAAATTTAACTAAAAACCTCACAGTTTGTTAAGATACCATATTAGTAGTGTATTCCCCTCTAGTGGTGAACTGCATTATCATTAGTGGAAGTCACTCACCCTTCTCTTTCCTTTTCAAGCTACCAACCATAGCCTGTACACTTTGTCCATCTCAGAATCAGATGTGGATTAACTGTGATTTCTTGCAGTTTAGCTATATAACTACTTTGTGTTGTACATAAAATCTAAGTTGAAAAATGATATGTACTACTCTTTCTTTTGGGACAATATTTAAACTGCGACGATCTCTATGAATTGAAATGCATGTATTTATCTGTTTTGTCTGCCATTAGCCCTCGTGTTGGTGATGTGTATTTATATATAGGCATATTTTTAAAAGAAAAAATAACATTTGAAACACAGTCATATGTAACTGTAGCCTGTTCTGTAAGAAAGTCCAATCAGTAGAAAAAGTAATGCTTTAAGTGAGTAATACAGTGTAAATTATTTGACAGAAAACACAACCAGACATTGACCTCTACTTCCTCACTTGTACCCCACCAAAACCTTGGAAGAGTGAGGTTTACTGACAATACTTTTTAAGAATTCAGTAAATAATAGATAGTTTTCGTCATGTTTGAAGCTGGGTTCAAACCAGAGAACTCTCATGTAAGTTAATACGTTTTAAGTTTTCATTTTTGTGAAGTCAAGCATGTCTTTTCACTTTCATGCTATATGTGGATCATTCTGTTTTTATCAACAGTTAGCTGTTTCAGTGCTCTTACTGCTCACCTTGAACAGGTCTGTGCAAGTTGCTGTTCTCACCCGTCATTAATCCCTAGGATAGGGTTGCAAAACTTTGCATTCTCAAGGCTCCTTTACCAAGCGGTACCGCCTAACTTTCTTTAAAAAAATGCAACATAAAGTATGATGCAGTCTATAGAAACATCAAGTAAACAAGTTCTGGAGGAGTTGACACAGCTAAAGGAGGTTAGGATTTTGAGTTCATAACATTAAATATTTGGTGTGCAACATTTTCCTTGTGGGTATTTCCTATGAATTACTGCAGTAAGATGCCAAGAAAATGGACTACTGATTTCTAACATAAAGGTAAATAACTAAATCATGGCTGCATGAATTAACACCCAAGATTCAGAATTTTTTAGAAAGAACTAAAAATAATATTGATGTTCATCGTGTTTCACTGTTGCAGTCATTACAATTGGGTTATCCTGCTGGCAGGCTACCCTCAGTCGGCCTGAATTCCAAAGTCCTGGTCCGGCGTCAGTTGCTGTCGCCTCCTCCCTGACATCAGTGCGCCAGGGGTATAAAAGATACAGCCGATGCCATTTTCTTCAGTCTTTCTTGCCGCGCGGTGCCCGAAGCAAAAGCAGGCAAGTGCCGGTCGGCCGACTCCTGAGATTTTCAAGTTTGAATTTCAGATCCGAAGTCTTCATTAAAGCTAAGTACCCCATTGTGGAAACTTTTTTTCTTGCTCCAGACCGATGTCAGAAAAAGTTAATAATTGTATTTCTTGTGGGAAGCAAATACCTCATAAGGATTTTCATTCTTACTGTATTCCTTGCCTTAGGCCCTGACCACGACGTTGCTAGTTGTCGGTTTGGTGCTAGATTTAACCAAAGCACTATTAAACGTCGGTACGATTTTGCATTTCATTATATTGGCAGAAGATTTAATTATATAATGCCAACAGAACAGCCGACTACTGCAATTTATAAAAAGCGCAAAGAAAAAGAAAAGGACAGGCATCCGAGGTCCAAAACTGACGACTAGGCTTCGGCTAGGCCAGTCTCCGGTTCGCCGGTTCTCAGTGAGGCGCTTTTGCAGCCCCTGACGCCTGCCACCTCAGAGCCACAGGCTGCTTCCGACTCCCACGTGGAGCCGACTAGGCCGCTGGAAACTCAAGGTATTGGACCCTCGGAAACTATTCCCTCAGATGGGTCTGGAGCCACTGAGCAGGCATCGGCTTCTGAGGGTGTTTTCAGACCTACACAGTTATATGTGAAAATGACTTCACCTTCAAAGGCAAAGACTAAAGCACCTCTAAAGACAAAGAAACAAGTACAACACTCCCCTGGACAGGCCTCCATGCCTAAAAAACAGATGCTTAAAATGGCCGAAGACCTAATTACTTTGATCAGGGGTTCCCAACCCCTCCTGATAAAAGGCCTAGGCAAGAGACAGAATATGAATCTTCAGATCAGGTTTCCATTTTCTCTGATTCCTCTTCTGAACAGGGATACTCTCTTCTTCCCTATGAGGATTCTGATGCTGAAAAATCTATCCCTTCAGCCTCTCCTCCTGAGGATTTTTCTTTTGGGGAGACCCTGCATACTGTGAGGGAGCACTTCCAATGGGAGAGTCAAGATTACTCAGAATCTAAGAAAAGGCTCAGAGATTTTCTTTTACTACCTCAGCACAGGCCCCTTGCTATTCCTCCTGTTTTAGACATTGTAGATGATGTATTTATAGAGTCCAGTCTGACTCCTGACTCTTTACCACCACCTCCTGTTAAGCCAGACAGATACAACAGGGTTCCTGATTCACATAAATTTCTTTATAAAAACCCTGCTGCTGACCCAGAAACTATCTCTCAGGGTCCAAAAGGGGTTAAGGCATCCACTGCAAAAAACCCTATCCCCTCAGATAGGGATTCAAGGGCACTGGACAGATGGGGGAAAAAGATTTGCACTTCTGCTACCTTGGCTGCAAGGGCTTTAAATTGTCAGTTTCATATGCTTAAATATCAGCAATATCTTATGTCACTACTTAAACAGAAATTGTTGACAAATTCTGAATGTGCAGAAAACAAAGAAATGCAGGATTTATTGCATGCAGCTGAACAAGTGGGAAAGCATACTTTGCAATGTGGTTTTGATTCTCTGGAGGCTTCGGTCATTAGGAGGCATGCTTGGTTAAAGGAACAGAATCTGCCTGATCATGTTAAAGCAAAATTATTAGATGCTCCATTACAGCATGATACCTTGTTTGGTGTTAAAGCAGAAGAGATGTTGAAGAAAATGGAGGACAAAGCTAAATCTATGCAAACAGTCAAGGATTTCTTACAGGTACAACCTCCCAGATTTAGCAGGAACTGGCCTACAAAGAATTTGTCCTTTCCAGTGTCAGACAGGCCACAAAGAGGCAGATACAGATGCCCCAGAGGCAGATCCCAGACCCAAGGCTCATACAGGTCTAAACAGTGAGGTGCTTCTACCTCCAAAAGTAGAGAAGATAAATCACAGCCATACAGGAAACAGTCTCAATGACTTTCCCCTGTCAGCACCAAGCACTTACCTTCTGGCAGCTCCCTTAGGGGGAAAACTAGCACTTTTTTTCACAAAATTGGCACATGATCACCCAGGACAAATGGGTCTTGAATATAGCGTCACAAGACTACAGGTTCCATTTTCACACCTTGTCAAGGGCAAACGGTATGTCAGACCTGCCACACAATCAATGGGCAGAGGCACAAAAACAAGTTTCATCCCTCATGGACATGAGGGTCATTCAGTGAGTACCACAGCAAGAGCAGGGACTAGGATTTTACTCAAGACTGTTCTTGCTGCCCAGAAAGGACAAAGCCTGGAGACCAATACTGGACCTGTCTATTCTAAACACATGCTGGATATTCCAAAATTCAAAATGTTGACTCTGCAGCAGCTTCTGTCTATGCTGGGCAAGAAGACTTGGCTGGTGACTTTAGACCTAAAAGAGGCATACCTGCATGTCCCAATCAGACAATCATTCAGAAGATACCTCAGATTCAAAGCTGGCTCAATGCACTACCAATTCTCTGCACTGCCCTTTGGCTTATCTCCTGCGCCCAGGGTCTTCACAAAATGCCTGGCACCAGTAATTGCATTTTGCAGACAGAGGAATACAAATATATCCTTACTTGGACGACTGCCTTATTCAAGCAGAGAGCAAGGACATTCTACTACAGCATCTGGAGTTTGTAAAAAGATTACTAAAATGCCTAGGGTACACAGTAAATGAAAAGAAATCAAAAATAGTACCCTCTCAAGTGATAATATTCCTGGGTGCAAGCTTAAATACAACTGCCCAGATGGCTTAACTCATGCCAGACAATCAAAGACATCTGACTACTTATTTCAAAATGTTGGCAACAAAGACCCAGTTATCTGCAAGAAAAATTCTGCAGGCATTGGGCTTCATGGCATCCTGCATTCTGCTAATTCCATATGCAAAACTGCATATGAGGAAACTACAATGGTATCTAAAAAGTGTTTGGACTCAACATTGCCGCAGCCTGGAAACAATAATTACCCTCATTCCCTGCCTGCAACAGGAGTTTTGATGGTGGGCAATGCCTGTCACCACAACAAGGGACAGTCTTTCACTTTACCCACAGCCAGGCAGACATTAACAACAGATGCATCAGATTATGCCTGGGGGGCCCATATGGCAGGAAGATGTATTCAGGGCACATGGTCCGCAAGTCAAATGCATCTACATATTAATCAAAAAGAGATGCTAGCCGTTCAAAATGCCCTGACAGCTTTCAAGGATCTATTTCATCCAGGACAACTATTGATAAAGACGGACAATACTACAGTCATGTGGTACATAAACAAGCAGGGAGGCACATAATATTCTTGAATTGTGACGGCACTTGAGGCGGGCGTCGGATATATTGTAGATTATGTAAATATAACGGATGTCGAAAGATAATAATAAATCTAAATATGGAATGGTTTAACATGGTCGAGGGGGGGAAGATGTTTGTAGTAGGGAATAATACTGAACATCCTCCTACCTCATCTGCAGACTAGACATGACTTTGTGGGAAACATCATTGACTTACCAAGTACATCTGCAAGCACAATTCCTGCCAGGAAAGATAAATACTCTGGCAGACGAACTAAGCAGATACCTAATGGATCCCCACGAGTGGAAATTGGATCCACAAGTCTTCAGCATGATAACAAGGAACTGTGGATGTTCATCGTGTTTCACTGTTGCAGTCATTACACTTGGATTATCCTGCTGGCAGGCTACCCGCAGTTGGCCTGAATTCCAAAGTCCTGGTCCGGCGTCAGTTGCTGTCACCTCTTCACTGACGTCAGTGCACCAGGGGTATAAAAGATGCAGCCAACGCCATTTTCTTCAGTCTTTCTTGCTGCGCAGTGCCCGAAGCAAAAGCAGTTCGCAAGTGCCGGTCGGCCGACTCCTGAGATTTTCAAAATCTAATTTCAGATCCGAAGTCTTCAACAAAGCTAAGTACCCCGTTGGGGAAACTTTTTTCTTGCTCCAGACCGATGTCAGAAAAAGTTAACTATTGTATTTCTTGTGGGAAGCAAATACCTCATAAGGATTTTCATTCTTACTGTATTCCTTGCCTAGGCCCTGACCACGACATTGCTAGCTGTCAGTTTTGTGCTAGATTTAACCAATGCACTATTAAGCATCGGTACGATTTTGCTTTTCATTACTTTGGCTGAAGGTTTAATTATATAATGCCATCGGAACAGCCGATGACCGGAGTTTATAAAAAGCGCAAGGAAAAGGACAGGCATCCGAGGTCCAAAACTGATGACGAGGCCTCCGCTAGGCCAGTCGCCGGTTCTCAGTGAGGTGCTTTTGCAGCCCCTGATGCCCGCTACCTCAGAGCCACAGGCCGCTTCCGTCTCCCACGTGGAGACAGCTAGGCCTCTGGATACTCAAGGTATTGGACACTCAGAAACTGTTCCCTCAGATGAGTCCAGAGCCGCTGAGCAGGCATCAGCTTCTGAGGGTGTTTTCAGACCTACACAGTTATATGTCAAGCCAACCTCAGCTTCCAAGGCAAAGACTAAAACAGCTTTAAAGACAAAGAAACAAGTACAGCATTCTCCTGGACAGACTTCCATGCCTAAGAAACAGATGCTTAAAATGGCCGAAGACCTAATTACTTTGATCAGGGGTTCCCATCCCCCTCCTGATAAGAGGCCTAGGCAAGACACAGAATATGATTCTTCTGACCAGGTTTCCATTTCCTCTGACTCCTCTTCAGTACAGGGACACTCTTTTCCTCCTTATGAGGATTCTGATGGTGAAGAATCTATTCCTTCAGCTTCTCCTCCTGAGGATTATTCTTTTGGGGAATCCCTGCATACCATGAGGGAGCATTTCCACTTTGAGAGCCAAGATTACTCAGAATCTAAGAAAAGGCTCAGAGACTTTCTTCAACTACCTCAGCACAGACCTCTTGCTATTCCACCTGATGTTCATCGTGCATACAGCTGCAGTCATAACAGATGGGTTCTCCTGCCGTCAGGCGGGTCCTCGGTCGGCCGAATTCCAAAGTCTAGGTCCGGTGTCGGTTGTCGTTGCTCCTTCCCTGATGTCAGTGCAACAGGGGTATAAAAGAACCAGCTGACACCATGTTCTTCAGTCTTTCTTGCCGCACGGTGCCCGAAGCAGAAGCAGTTCGCAAGTGCCGGTCGGCCAGCTCCTGAGATTACGAAAAATTTGGAAAACCGAAGTCTTCTTTAAAGCTAAGTACCCGTTAGAAACTTTTCTTGCCTCAGACCGATGTCAGACAAAGTTAATAATTGTATTTCTTGTGGGAAGCAAATACCGCATAAGGATTTCCATTCCCTCTGTATACCTTGTTTAGGCCCAGACCACGACGTCTCGGTCTGTCACTGTTGTGCTACATTCAACAAACGCACTATTAAGCATCGGGCGGAGTTCACCCAGCATTTTCTTGGGAAAGCATTTAACTATACCATGTCATCGGATGCTCCGACACCGGTTTTGTCTAAAAAACGCAAAGACAAGGACCGACACTCGAGGTCTGCGGCCTCTACCGACACCATGCCAAAGCTGATTACACGTGGTCCGGTTCTCAGTGAGGCGCCTACGCAGCCCCTGACTACCGACGACACATCTTTGGTGGTGTCTCCTGTACCTGAGGTCCCAGGCTCCTCGGCCCACACCCCGACTACAGATACCGAAGCCACTCTTGGCGTTGAAACACAGAATGTGGACAGGTCCACCTCCACTCAAGGTGTCTTCAGACCTTCCTCTTCTTTCTCCATCAAGGCTTTCACCAAGTCTAAAACAACCATGCACACTAAGAGACCAGTTACACAGGGCCCATCTCCAGGCCCCATGCCTAAGAGACAGATGCTTAAAATGGCTGAGGATTTAATTACTCTAATCAGAGGTTCTCAGCCACCTCCGGACAAAAGGCCCAGAGTGGAGGAAGATTCCCCCTCCTCTGATCAGGGATCCATTATTTCAGAACACTCTGATGATCAGGAACAGGCTTACTCCCCTTTTGAAGACTCTGATGCAGAGGAGTCTATTCCTTCTGTATCCCCCCCCTGAGGATTTGTCATTTGCCGAAACTTTGCATACCTTAAGGGAACACTTCCACTGGGAAGGCCAGGATTATTCAGATTCCAAGAAAAGGCTCAGGGAATTTCTTTTGTTACCCCAGCACAGGCCTCTGGCTATACCTCCTGTCTTGGACATCCTAGATGATGTTTACTCGGAGGCCTTCCTTAACCCGGACTCTCTACCTCCAGCTCCAGTTAAGCCTGACAGGTACTACAGGGTTCCTGGCTCACACCAATTTCTTTACAAAAGCCATGCTGCTGACCTAGAAACCATCTCACAGGGACCCAAGGGAGTTAAGGCTTCCATTGCCAAAAATCCATTGCCTTCCGAGAGAGATTCCAGATCCTTAGAAAGGTGGGGAAAAAAGGTATATACCTCGGCTACCTTAACCATGAGGGCCTTAAACTTTCAGTTTCATATGCTAAAATACCAACAGTTTCTGTTATCTCAAATGAAAAGTAAAATGTCGCAACCTGAACAACCAGACTTGAAGGAGTTGCAGGATTTGATGCATAGTGCAGAACAAGTGGGTAAACATACCTTACAATGTGGTTTTGATGCTCTAGAGGCCTCATGTAGAGCTGCTGTTACAGGCTCAGTCATACGCAGGCATGCTTGGCTCAAGGAACAAACCTTGCCTGATCATATCAAAGCTAAATTACTAGACGCCCCTCTTCAAAAGGATGTACTATTTGGGGCAAATGCTGAGTAAATATTATGAAAAATGGAGGAAAAAGCTAAATCAATGCAAACTGTGAAAGAATTTCTGCAGGTTCAACCACCACGTTTTAGTAGAAATTGGCCTTCCAAAAACTGGTCCTTTCCTGCCACGGACAGACCCCAAAGAGGCAGATACAGGCGCCCGAGGGACAGAGGACAACCACAAGGATCGTACAGAGGCAGACAATGGCAAGCTCCTACACCAAGAGGTGGTGAGGACAACTCACAATCTTTCAGAAAGCAAACCCAATGACTTTCCCCTTTGCAGGCCAACCAGATCTCAAATGGCAGCCCCCTTAGGAGAAAAGCTGGCACTATTCTCAAAAAATTGGCATGTTGTCACAAAGGACAAATGGATCCTGGACATTATAAACAGAGGCTACAAATTCCACTTTCATACCCTTCCAAAAATGAGAGGCATGCCAAAACTGCCACACAATCAAAGGGCAGAGGCACAAAAGCAAATTTCAGATCTTATAAACATGAAAGCTATTCAAGAGGTACCTACACACGAACAAGGTCAAGGTTTTTATTCCAGGCTATTTCTGGTGCCAAGGAAGGGAAAAGATTGGAGACCTATTTTGGATCTTTCCATCCTAAACACATTCCTACTGCACAAAATTCAAGATGCTCACTCTACAGCAACTTCTTCCCATGCTGGGCAAGGAGTCTTGGCTGGTAACACTGGACCTCACGGAGGCATACCTGCATGTCCCAATCAGACAAAATTGCAGAAGATACCTCAGATTTCTTGCAGATTCAACCCATTATCAATTCTCTGCATTGCCCTTTGGCTTATCTAATGCACCCAGAGTATTCACGAAATGCCTGGCATCAGTAATTGCCTACTGCAGACTTCAAGGGATACAAATATACCCTTATTTGGACGACTGCCTGATCCAAGCGGACAGCAAGCACATTCTTCTGAAACATCTGGCTTATGTAATAATGTTATTAAACTCTCTGGGATACACAGTCAACAAAGAGAAATCAAGGCTAATACCCTCTCGAAATATAATTTTCCTGGGTGCCAATTTGGACACAAACACCCAGATGGCCTACCTCACGCCAGAGAAGCAGGGGCAACTAATTCAATATTTCAAAACACTGACAAATTGCACCAGGCTGACTGCAAGGAAAATCCTGCAGGCTCTGGGATTCATGGCATCTTGCATCTTGCTAATCCCATGTGCAAAGCTGCATATGAGAAAACTACAATGGTACCTAAAAAACATATGGTCTCAACACAGCCACAGTTTGGAAACAATAATACCACTACTTCCATGTCGGCAAAAGGAATTTCTGTGGTGGGCTCAAGCATGTCAAGCAAACACAGGTCTTCCATTCAGCAAGCCTCAAGCAAATCAAGTCATCACAACAGACGCCTCTGACTACGCCTGGGGCACATGACAGACCTGTGCATTCAGGGCAAATGGTCCCAAAAGAAAAGCACCTTCACATCAATCAAAAAGAAATGCTAGCAGTAATAAATGCTATTATAGCTTTCAAGGACCTTCTACAACCAGGTCAACTATTGATAAGAATGGACACCACAGTTATGTGGTACATAAACAAGCAGGGAGGAACACATTCCTATCCCCTATGCAGACTGGCCATATCACTTTGGAACATGGCCATGGACTTACAAATGGAACTATAAGCACAGTACTTGCCAGGCAAGGAAAACACACTGGCAGACAACCTAAGCAGGAATATGACAGATCCACATGAATGGATGTTGCACCCAAAAGTTTTTACGGAAATAATCCAAGAATGGGGAAGGCCAGACATAGATCTCTTTGCCTCCCACAAAAGTCATCAATTGACAAAATTCTGCTCGAGGACCTTCCACCCAAAGGCCTGGAGAGTGGACGCTCTCCCTTTCAGCGGGACATCAATGACAGTTTATGCCTTCCCGCCTCTTCCTCTGCTGCCCAAAGTCCTATTGAAGACCAGAGCAGACAGACCAAAGATGATCCTCATTGCTCCGGACTGGCCAAGGCAACACTGGTACCCACTCCTGAGGAGCCTGACTCATTCCCCTCCATGGACCCTGCCTCTAATGCCTCTTCTTCTGACTCAACACAGCTTCAAAACTCTTCACAGTCAGCTAAAAACACTCAGTCTAGCCGCATGGAAGATTCCTTAGCATCACAGCAGGCCCTACTCTCCAAGGAGGTGCAGGATGTCATTTTGGAGGCCAGAAGGCCATCAACTAGAAAAGCTTACTCCGCAAAATGGAAATGTTTTTGTGTCTGGAATGAGAAAAAGGGCCAGAACCCTGGAAAACTGAATTTACCTCAAATACTGCAATATTTGGCTGAACTACTAAGCAGTGGACTTTCCTTCTCCTCCATCAAAATCCATGCCTCAGCCATTTCTGCAGAATACAACACTGATCCTCCTTTATTCTCTCACCCTCTTTTAAGACAGTTCCTCAGAGGGGCTAAGAATTTAAGACCTCCAAGGAAACAAACAATACCTGCTTGGGATCTAAATTTCATTCTGGAAAAACTGACTTTGCCTCCTTTTGAGCCAGCTGCTTCATCAGATTTGCAATATTTGTCCTGGAAAACAGCTTTCCTTCTGGCTATCACTTCAGCTCGTAGAGTTTCAGAACTACAGGCCCTCATGGCTGTCCAACCTTTTATCATCTTCCATCAGGACAGAGTTTCATTGCGAACCAACCCTACCTTTATGTCTAAAGTGGTATCCAGGGTAGCTTTAAATCAGGCCATACATTTACCTACTTTTTATCCCAATCCTCAAAACAAAGGGGAGAGATTACTACATTCCTTGGACATCCACAGGCAACTGCGTTATTATTTGGACAGAACAAAGCCTTTCAGAAAATCAGAACAGCTCTTTGTGGCCTATGCGGTAGGAGCTCCAGGAAAGCCAATTTCCAAGCAGACAATCTCAAAATGGATAGCCCACTGCATACGCTTTTGCTATTCCTTTCATGGCAAAACTGTTCCTACAGGCATTAGAACTCACTCCACCAGGGCCACAGCCACCTCTGCAGCCTTCCTCAGAGGAGTTCCTACCAAGGATATCTTGGAAGCAGCCACTTGGAGTTCTGTGCATACCTTCTCCAAACACTACAACCTACCATTATACTCCAAATCTAGAGCAGGCTTTGCCACTGCAGTCTTGCAGGGCATTTTGGCTCCTCCTAGTTCCACCTAGTGCCTACCACCCCTTTCTTAGCTTTGGGATTCTACCCATCTGTTATGACTGCAGCTGTATTGATGATGAACATAGTACAGTTTTGTACCTACCTTAAATGTAGATGTTCGAGTGCTAATACAGCTGCAGTCCAGGTTTCTCTCCCTCCTTCCCCTCTAGGGGTTTTCTTTTATGGTGTATTTGCTTGCAACTACTGTTTTTTGATTATATTGCATTGCATTATTTCATTATTTTATGTATTGCCTTCCTTCTGGGGGCACCTGACATCTGGGGCAAGAAAAACTGAAGAACTTGGCGTCGGCTGGTTCTTTTATACCCCTGTCGCACTGACGTCAGAGAAGAAGCGACGACAACCAACGCCGGACCTAGACTTTGGAATTCGGCTGACCAAGGACCCACCTGATGGCAGGAGAACCCATCTGTTATGACTGCAGCTGTATTAGCACTCGAACATCTACATTTATGGTAGGTACAAAACTGTACTTTCCAGACATTGTAGATGATATATTTTCAGAGTCCGGCCTGTCCCATGACTCTTTACCTCCTGCACCTGTTAAGCCAGACAGATACTACAGGGTTCCAGACTCTCATAAATTTCTATGTAAAAACCCAGCTGCTGACCCAGAAACTATATCTCAGGGCCCCAAAGAGGTCAAGGCCTCTACTGCAAAAAACCCTGTTCCCTCGGATAGGGATTCTAGGGCACTGAACAGATGGGGGAAAAAAGTTTACACTTCTGCTACCTTGGCTGTAAGGGCTTTAAATTGACAATTCCATATGCTTAAATATCAGCAATTCTTACTGTCACTGCTAAAACAGAAAATGTTGACAAATTCTGAATGTTCTGAAAACAAGGAAATGCAGGATTTATTGCATGCAGCTGAAAAAGTGGGAAAGCATACTTTGCAATGTGGTTTTGATTCACTGGAGGCCTCTTGCAGGGCCACTGTTACAGGTTCTGTCATTAGAAGGCATGCTTGGTTAAAGGAACAGAATCTGCCTGATCATGTTAAAGCAAAATTATTGGATGCTCCATTACAGCATGATACTTTGTTTGGTGTTAAGGCAGAAGAGGTGTTGAAGAAAATGGAGGATAAAGCAAAATCTATGCAGACAGTAAAGGATTTCTTACAGGTACAACCATCCAGATTTAGCAGGAACTGGCCTTCTAAGAATTGGTCCATTACAGTGTCAGACAGGCCACAAAGAGGCAGATACAGATGCCCTAGAGGCAGACAACAGCCCCAGGGCTCATACAGGTCTAAACAATGGGGTGCTTCTAGCTCCAAAAGCGGAGAAGATAAATCACAGCCATACAGGAAACAGTCCCAATGACTTTCCTCTGCCAATGCTAAGCATTTATCTTTTGGCAGCACCCTTAGGGGGAAAGCTAGCACTTTTTTCACAAAATTGGCACATGATCACCCAGGACAAATGGGTCTTAAATATAGTCTCTCATGGCTACAGGTTCCACTTTCACACCCTTCCAAAGGCAAAAGGTATGCCAGACCTGCCACACAGTCAATGGGCAGAGGCACAAAAGCAAGTTTCATCTCTCATGGACATGAGGGCTATTCAGCCAGTACCACAACAAGAGCAGGGACAAGGATTTTACTCAAGACTTTTCTTAGCATCCAGAAAGGACAAAGCTTGGAGACCAATTCTGGACCTGTCTATTCTAAACACTTTTCTGGACGTTCCAAAATTCAAAATGTTGACTCTGCAGCAGCTTCTGCCCATGCTGGGCAAGAAGGTTTGGCTGGTAATTTTGGACCTCAAAGAGGCATACCTGCATGTCCCAATCAGACAATCTTGCAGAAGATACCTCAGATTCATAGCTGGCTCAATGCACTACCAATTTTCTGAACTGCCCTTTGGCTTATCTACTGTGCCCAGGGTCTTCACAAAATGCCTGGCACCAGTAATTGTGTTTTGCAGACAAAGAGGAATTCAAATATATCCCTACTTGGATGACTGCCTTATTCAGGTAGAGAACAAAGACATTCCACTAAAGCATCTGGCATTTGTAAAAAGATTACTAATTTGCCTAGGGTACACAGTAAACGAAAAGAAATCAAAACTAGTACCATCTCAAGAGATAATATTCCTGGGTGCAAGATTAAATACAACTACCCAGATGGCTTATCTCATGACAGACAAACAAAGGCAACTGACTTCTTACTTCGACAGCATTACAACAAAGACCCAGTTATCTGCAAGAAAAATTCGGCAGGTTTTGGGCTTCGTGGCATCCTGCATTCTGCTAATTCCATATGCAAGACTGCATATGAGGAAGCTACAATGGTATCTAAAAAGTGTTTGGACTCAACATTGCCACAGCCTGGAAACATTAATTACTCTCATTCCCTGCCTGCAACAGGAGTTTTGATGGTGGGCACAGGCCTGTCACCATAACAAGGGACAGCCATTCACTTTACCCACAGCCAGGCAGACACTAACAACAGATGCATCAAATTATGCCTGGGGGGCCCACATGGCAGGAAAATGTATTCAGGGCATATGGCCCGCAAGCCAAAGGCATCTTCATATCAATCAAAAAGAGATGCTAGCTGTAGAGAATGCCCTGACAGCCTTCAAGGATCTACTTAATCCGGGGCAACTGCTGATAAAGACGGACAATACTACAGTCATGTGGTACATAAACAAGCAGGGAGGCACACATTCTTACCCCCTCTGCAGACAAGCCATGATTTTGTGGAACACAGCATTGACTTATCAAGTACACCTGCAAGCACAATTCCTGCCAGGAAAGACAAATGCTCTGGCAGACAAACTAAGCAGAAACCTCATGGATCCTCACGGGTGGAAACTAGATCCACAAATCTTCAGCATGATAACAAGGAAATGGGGACGCCCAGACATAGATTTATTTGCTTCCCCTCACAACTGCAAACTACAGAGATTCTGCACAAGGACATATCACAAACAAGCATGGAAAGTGGATGCGCTGTCATTCAGCTGGAAAACCCTTACAGTGTATGCCTTTCCTCCACTGCCTCTCCTCCCCAAGGTACTCCTAAAGGTCAGACAAGAGAAGCCAAAAATGATACTGATTGCCCCAGATTGGCCATGCCAGCACTGGTACCCAATCCTAAAGAGCTTGTCTCAAGGCCCAGCCTGGACATTACCTCAAATTCCTCATTTACTGACCCAACAAAACAATCAGATCCTGCACAGCCAACTCAGAACCCTAAATCTGGCTGCATGGCGGATAATGTAACCATTCAGAACACACCTCTCTCTAAAGCGGTTATGGATGTTATTTTGGAGGCCAGGAGGCCCAGCACCAGAAAATCCTATGCAGAAAAATGGAAGAGTTTCTGCGCTTGGAACCAGGCACAAGGAATTGACTCGCTTGTACCAAATATTCCTCAGATTTTACAATACCTAACTAAGATACTGGACAAAGGCCTATCCTTCTCATCAATTAAGATCCATGCCTCTGCCATTTCAGCTCATTATAATACAGACCCACCTATTTGTTCACATCTACTGCTAAGGCAGTACCTCAGAGGGGCCAAAAACATAAGACCTCCAAGGAGAGAACCAATACCTGCATGGGACCTCACTTTTGTCTTGAAAAAGCTCACACTGCCTCGTTTTGAGCCAGCCAATATAGCTGAGATAAAATTCTTATCATGGAAAATGGAAAACAGCTCTGCTCCTAGCAATAACTTCAGCAAGAAGAGTCTCAGAGTTACAAGCATTAATGGCTGTGGAACCTTTTATTATCTTCCATCCGGGCAGGGTTTCTCTAAGGACAAACCCAACATTTATGCCTAAGATAGTGTCCAGTGTGGCTCTTAACCAAACTATTTATTTGCCTACCTTTTATCCAAACCCACCGAATAAAGGGGAGAGACTTCTGCATTCTTTGGACATACACAGACAGTTACGCTTCTACTTGGACAAAATTAAAGCTTTCAGAAAGACTGAGCAACTTTTAGTGGCATATACTGCAGGATCACAAGGAAAGGCTATTTCAAAGCAGACTATTTCAAAATGGATAGGCCAATGCATTTGTTTCTGCTATTCACAACATGGCAAATCAGTGCCTAAGGGCATTAGGCCACATTCAACCAGAGCAGCAGCCACTTCAGCAGCCTTCCTCAGAGGAGTACCAACCAAGGATATTTTGGAGGCTGCAACTTGGACTTCAGTGCACACTTTTACAAAGCACTACCACTTACCTCTTTACTCTAAATCCAGAGCAGGCTTTTCCACTGCACTTCTGCAGGGCCTCATAGCCACTCCTAATTCTATTTAGGCCCAGCCTCCCAACCTCAGCTTTTGGATTCAACCCAAGTGTAATGACTGCAACAGTGAAACACGATGAACATAGTACAGTTGTGTACCTACCATAAATGTAGATGTTCGAGTGTATTCACTGTTGCAGTCCAGGTTACCCACTCACCATCCCCCTTTCCTTTGCTGGGACTTATCTGTACTTCTCTATTCTATACAACCTATGTGGTGCATTTGCTTGTAGATGAAGGAAGAGTTTTAATTTACTGCATGCATGTTTATTGGCATAAATTAGCCTACCCTTTTGGGGAAACCTGACATCTGGGGCAAGAAAAACTGAAGAAAATGGCGTCGGCTGCATCTTTTATACCCCTGGAGCACTGACGTCTGGGAGGAGGCGACAACAACCGATGCTGGACCAGGACTTTGGAGTTCAGGCTAACTTCGGGTAGCCTGCAAGCAGGATAACCCAATTGTAATGACTGCAACAGTGAATACACTCGAACATCTACATTTATGGTAGGTACACAACTGTACTTTGTCACTCTCCTGAGAATTGTTAATATATGCATAGCTGGCCTTAGGCATAGGCCAACTAGGCGACCTCCAATGGCGCCGCTCTAGTAGGGGCACTTTTCCAGTATTTATTTGGTGTAGGTAGACCAGGATGGGGGCACCGGGTGGTGTGGTGGGGGGGTGACATGGAGCCCTTTGGCCTAGGGCACCAGCTGACCTAAGGCCGCTCCTGAATATATTCTTGGTAAAATAAGGTTAAAATGTTTAAAAAGAAACAATGTCATGTATATTAGTCTGTTTCCTTGTCAATTTCTAGTTGTATAATACATTAAAGTCTCTTGCTAGTTTTCTGTATTCTTGTTCACATCAAAAACAGAAGCATAGTATCAGTTCTTTTTATTTTAGGTAAGAAATGTTATTTTTCAAGATGCCAAAAATATTTTGCTGTATGGGAAATAACTTTTCTGTAGGTACTCTACAGAAACAACTGCATTGTCATGATGAGGAAGAAGTATTGAAGGCCATCACATTAACAGATTTTTGCTTACTTATCGAATAAATCTGCAGTAATATTTGTAGCACCATCTCTCTTATGAGGGGGCCTCTGAAGTACTTACATTTAAGTAAACATGGTACAGTTTAATGGCTGCAGCAGGAATGTTTGAATGTTTAGATGGAGATTCCTGGATTTTAAGTCCATCTGCTCCTAATGAACTTTAATCTTCCCAAGCCACAGTTTGCATGTGCTTAGTTTTCTTGCCTGAAGAATGGATCATTAGTTTATGTGGACCACATCTTGCATAAGAAAATGGTATGAGATCATTTATTCAAATCTGCCATTTGTAATGTAGACATTAGCAATGACTCTATCAAAAACTGTAAAAACTTACAAAACTGAACTTAACATTATGAGGGTACCACAATACAAGATTTTTTTCCTGAATGTGGTGACCTTGGATTTATTTATATTAATAAGCTGGGGATTGAGAATATGGGAGGTTGCTCTTCAAATAAAACTTATTTTTTATGTTTTCCTTGGTGCTTTTTACTCTACAAAAATAATGTTATTAGTTTGTTGGTTTCAGAGAGATGTGTTTCAGATTTCTTTTGTTTTCTGTATGGATGCCTATTCAAGTAAACTAAGAAGTAGTGCTTGGAATGAATGTTTATAGGTAAGTACTAGGATAACTGTCCTTTTAGGCCATTTGAAGTCTAGCCAGTTTCTAAGAAAGGTGAGAATCAAGGCTCCCTATTGAAATGTCGGCATTCAAACTGCTGAGTGCTGAAAAGCTGGAAAAAAAAAAACGAAAAAACAGGAGAAGAACAAATCTTGAAAATCACTCTTTAGTCTTCTCCTTAAAACTTCTTTTGTGTGGGGGGACAAGCCCACCTCCTCCCCTCCTGAATTTAGATATATCAACTCTGAGATTACCTTACCTCAGAGAAAAGGGAATATTCTGAGAAATGGCATTTTGGACTTCATATATGCAGGTCTGTTCTTTCAGCTGTTCAATCTTCACATTTTGGGACTTGCTTGGGCAGGTCAGATGGCTTCTGAGATTCAAACCCTGCATCTTGTGTCTGGGTGGTGAGCTCTGTGATGTCCACACTCTGGGCCAGTAATCAAGGAGCCTGAGTCCTCACCACTGGCACCGGAGTGAGACCTTCAGTTGAAACAAAAATGAATACACCTAGTATTTCCAGATGTAGCTCTCTTCCTCAAGCACAGATTACCTTAAGAGAAAACAGGGAACACAGTCAGTGTGGGGAATGCGTCCTCTCTGTCTCTCCACATCCCCAATTAGACTCCTCACTGGCACAGTTGTAGGGTTGGGTCTTCAGCCAAGTATCCAAGCCAAGTCCTCCGGCACCACCTCTGTGAAACCAGTGCTTTGTGTCCCTGCTCCAAGCAGCTGACACTCACATACAGACATACACACACACACACACACACACACACACACACACACACACACACACACACACACACACACACACACACACACACACACACACACACAAAGAAAAAACATACACCTGGAAGGGCTTGCACAGATTTACTAGCTATTTCCCCTTCTGCCCAGAGTATAAGGTAGTTTCATTGCCACCAGACACCCCAAAGCCAGTTACTCTAAGGTTCTTGCAAGGGTACCCAGTTATACTGAGTGAAATTAATATTAATACAAATGGTAATGTTGAGCAACCAACAAGGCTTTCAGGAGCAGCCACAGTGCCACCGAATAAATGTACGCACTCTCAAAAGTTAAAATATTCTCTAAAGGACCAGCTGCAATGAAGGTTTAAGTATATTTAATAATAATTGTAAAAGAATATACAAATGCTAAATATCTTTTTTATAGTAGACACCAGGGTTTCAATCACAGGAAATATTAAAAATAACACAGGTGGACAGGTTCACACAGTTACTGAAAAAATAATACTTAACTAATCTCACTATGTTTTCCTGACTGATCTAAACAATTATTATTCCCTGGTTACTTAGTAGAACAAGACAAGATGAAGTAGGTGAGGGGTCCTTCCTTGTCAAGTTACAAAAACAGACTGCTCTGAGACTTATTTCTCATCTGGTATTAAAACATAATTTTGTCCTAGATTACAGAATGACATCACATACATCTGGTCATCTGACTTTTGTTTCCCATGCTACTCCCTTGGCTAGAAACTTTCAGGATTTAGCATATATGTGTCAATAACACACACACACACACACACACACACACACACACACACACACACACACACACACACACACACACACACACACACACAGAGCCTTGCTCCTGGAAGTCATGAAAAAATTTCAAACCTCCACCCTTCCAGAGTATCAATTAGTTCACCCCAAAGACAATGCAGAAAGCTTCCTAGTATAGACTTTTTGTCTCTGACTGCACTGAGAACTGTAAAATAACATCCTTGTGGCCTAGGCCCAGTAATTTAATTTCAGAACATTTTTCAAAGTTAGCTGTAGCTGGACTATGATTAACCTCTTCTCTTCCAATATCCTCTGTTAACATATAGATATAGTTCAACAGTTACAATAATACATGTATATGTCTTCCTCTGTCCACCTGGGCACACTGTTTGTACATTTTTAACACAAACAGCTTTCAAATACATTTTCAACACAAGCATCTGTACAAATCAGTTTGATATACAAGTGACATATAATTCTTTACAAAATTCCAGCTAGCTGTACTGGCATGTGTTACACATCTACTGCTCTACTTCTCCTGGCATAGCTGGCAGTACCTCATGTTTCCACAAGCACGTTAACCATTATTTCTATCTCCAACCCCTGAATAGAATGTGATAAATTTCTCTGAAGTTAAGAGTCAGGAGCTGTCTGTAGTAATACTGTATGTTATAACAGGTGTAGCAGGGCACTGTTGCACCAAATAAGCTCAAAGTTGTAACTCTAATGCAGCCAGATTAAAAAAGAAACACCATTGAGTCTGGTCATAATTGAGTGCATTTTATTGCAATCTATTGCAAGCAAAATCTGTAAAGATTACATGCAACCACCAAAGGTTTAGGTAGGCTAAAGTGAAGAGAGCAGCCATCTCAGGCATAAAATGTTAGCTGGCATGTTTGGCAGATACCATTCGGATACTAGTATAGTACTGGTATTCAGAAATGAATGCCGATACTGCATTTGAGTTGTGGTATAATCTGTAGCAAGTCATTTGCTACAAATGTATCAAAGTTTGAAAAAATACAAAATAGTGTGGTACACGGGGAAGAGTGGGTCTGTATTAGAACATCGAAGTTTCTGATCTTCGAATGTTCTAATATCAAACCCTATTCAATGAAAGCTGAAAACTTTGAACATACAGAACAGCGAATGTTTTCCTAGGGAAAAAAATTGCTGTTCCAAAACACATACACACAACACAAGCACACCAAACAAACAGTAATCCACACACATACACCTAAAATCTTATACCTAACCTTACACTAAACTATACACACACCACTAACTATCCACTTACCTTAACCCAAACCCTAACCCTAAGGTCCATCACTATCGCACACTCACCTCACCCGTGCCCTAACCCTAACTCAACTACCCCGCTCTAACACTCACATCCACACAATCGCACACTTACCTGACCCGCGCCCTAACCCTAACTCACCTAACCCACCCTAACCCTCACATCCACACAATCACACACATACCTAACCCACGCCCTAACCCTACCTCACCTAACCTGCCCTAACCCTCATGTCCACACAATCGCACACATACCTAAACCACACCCTAACCCTAACTTACCTAACCCACACTCAATCGCACACTTACCCGAACCCGACCCATAACTTTCCACCACAGTGCTGAAAATACAGAAGCAACAGAAACGGACAACTGAATTCTTTCCCTAGGAAAAAATTTAGTTTTCTGTTCCTTTGACATTTTCAGCTTTTGCTGAATAGGGTTCGATATTAGAACATTCGAAGTTTTGAAACTTCGGTGTTCTAATATAGACCCGGGATGAGTGCAGGATGACAGCAGAGGCAATTTAAACCATTTGTGAAGTTTTAGTATTATCCTTTGCTTCCCTGCTTTTCTTGTATCTTCTGTAACTACAGGAATTTCACTTTCAAATGGGCTGTTTGAATTTTCTTTATCAAGGATGTTAATGTAATAATTTCAGACAGGATGTTTAAACATTACCGGTTTGTTATTTTTCATGTGCAAAACTTTTCAAATACTTTTTGCAGACAAAAAGAAGAAAATCTGTTGAAACCCCTGCCAGTCTTGATGGAATTTTTTTTTTTTTCTTGCACAAATTTTCCATTCTGTACTTGAATACTTTACAACTTAGTTTGTAGTTATAAGATTACATTATCCTCATTGTTATTATTTAGTTCAGTACTGCAGCTGTCTTGCATTATCCCACATATGCTGCACCTGCATACAATATGAGTCGTACCAGACCACAAAGAACCAGCAGCAACATTTTCTATATCCTTAAGATGATCTACTGAAAACAGACAAATAAATAAGTAAATAAACAGACTAGATAATCTGTAAAACGTGTGGAGCTTTTCTCCATGGGCCTCTACTGAAAAAGGGCTACTTAGTTCAGTCGGACAAACCCGGTCAACAAATGTAAAATAAATAAATAAATGTAATATAATATAATATAATACTGTACTATTTTACAACTTCCTCTGTTAACTTCACTTAGTGTGATCTTTGTTGACAGTCTTTTGCCAAATGGGGAGCGATATGATGAATAAATACACATTTAGAGCTCCTGGTAGAGTTGCCCTGCTAGTGTGAATGAGCAAATGTTCCCTCAGTTAGTTCTTTTGACATTGCACCTCCTTTTGGCCAGTAAACAAACTGCATCATGGTTTACTTGAATACCTCTTACAGCTGTTATGACCCCTGTTTTCTCACTAGTAATATGCTTTACAGCAGAAGCAAAATTCAAATGCAAATGATAATACTCTCGCGCTCACACCATAGCTAGAGTCTGGAATAACCTCCCCCCTTCTCTGACCTCTGCCTCCACTACTACACAGTTTAGAAACTCACTTAAATCACATCTTATGAATACCTGGTTATGTCCATGTATTACATAATATTCGCTGTTTTACAACTCTACACACCTTCCTTCCTATTACACTTACTGTAAATATGCTTCATTATTTAGAACAGTTGATCTGCAGTTTGACACTACTTCATGCTAACCATGTTGCCTTTAGTTCACTTATTGTTGATATGTGTTTGTCTGTCTCATGTTCTGGTTATTGTTACCTACTGTGGAGCTTTTCTCCCCAGGCCTCCACTGTAAATGGACCTGTGTCCATTCAGACTATCCTGGTAAACAAATGTAAAATAAAATAAATAAAGTAAAATAAATGTGCATCAGCTGTTTCTTATAGCATGTGCACTCAACAATGTCCTGAAATTTTAAGGTCAAAACTGCATCAGAACGAATCAAGTAAAAAAATTATGTACAGTTTATATATTTGAAACTCCAGTGTCTGTCATTATTTAGTGATTTCAATCCCTAATGTTTTTTTTGAATATATCTGAATTCTGAAGGGATGTCACTCAGAAGATAGCTCTGTGCAAATCGTAAAAAGATGGAATGATAACCAGATGTAGCTAGGGACATAAGTGGCACACGGTTCACCATGTCTGTGCAACTCTTCCAATGACAAGAAAATTTTCCGAGGTCCCATTCTAATGGTCTTTCATGAAACTTAACTTCCACAAAGAAAATAGTCATATGCTGAAAGTCTCATGACAAAGTCTTCACCCCATCCACCCCACCAAGTCAGTCTCCAAACTCAGCGGAAAAGAAGAGTGGGCTTCTCCTGCTGAAGCTTCATACCCTTCCTCTGAATGGATGAAGATGGAGAAAGAGAAGGATCTGTTTATAATATTCCCACAGTGGAAGGGTTGAAGTTGTTTCTACCAAAGTAAAATACCATCCAGCAAACTCTGCATAGTCAAAACCAATAAAAGATGCAATATTTTAAAACCCACAAACATCTGTAACTAAGACTGTACAGTGGATGACATGCCTCTCAACCTCTTAATACAAGAATTCTGAACAATGCCAGAAATAATGGGGACAAACACCCAAAACTTGGAAAGGTTTTAAATATTGCTCTCATAAACTTAGAAAGTTGCCAGAATAACACATTTTGCAGTAGCTTGCATTTTCTGAAGAATATGAAATCTGAAACAAAAATGTCTGTCATTACTTAGTGACTTCAATCCTGAAAGATTTGCCAGAAAATCACACATTTTATGAGACACAGGCTAAAAATCTGAGGCAGAAATCTGGACACTCTGAGAAATTCTGAACAGTTGAGAAGTATGGTCGGTACCCAAACTACAGGGGTCTCATCATAGCTCACTACAGGGCATTGGATTATTTCCTTGGGTAACAAAACAAAGCAGAAAGAGTGCCCTGAATAACAGCTGTTGAAATTCATAAAACATGATTCTTTACAAAAGGACTCAAAACTGTGGAAGCAGGATCTGTACCTATGACTTAGAGACCAACACCCAGTGGGGAGACTTATGTTGAACAGCTTCACAACAGTCAATAAAGCAACCTATTCCTGTCCTACTACTTCTTCTGTTACTCATATTGACAGTGATGGACTCGTAAAGGAGGAACCATGATGAACTTCAATACATGGAGTGGACGACGGCATCATATCACCATTAACCAAAGAAATACAGACCTCAATTATTGTAAAAAGCACAAAAGCTCCATGGGCTACTGGTGTCCATCTGTGAAGCAACCTCATTATCTACTTAGTTCTTTCAGCTTTTTTAACTTTAAATCTCTTCTTGTGCAACTCTTTTATTTTTTTTCTTTAATACTTACATTTAAAGCTGACTTTAGCAGCTGTAGAGGAAGAAATAAAGTTAAAGAAACAGCAGCTTGAGGAAGGAAAAGAGAAGCTCAGGGCTCCCATTGATTCTGCGTTATGGTATGTTGTATTTATTATGCCCTTTATTATACTTTATTATGCGCATGTGTAATGGCTGGTCTGTGGAAAATTGTCTTACTTTAAACTAGTCTGTGGTGTAAATAAGGTTGGAGACCACTGAATTAGTAAACATGCCTGTAGGTGCTTATTTACAGCAATGTGGATATATATATGTGGGGGGTTTGAATGTCTTGGAGCTGTGTGTACATGTGGTGTGTGTGTGTGAGAGCACGCTGAGATGAATCTGTGCAACACCAATGCATGGACTGGTTCCCAAAAAATAGAATGGTCAAGTCTGACAGCATGGTGTTAGATTCAGAGACATAATAATGAGTTGCTGATGAGGTATAACTCAGGGCATCTTTACATTGTCTCTGCACTGGAGATTCTCACTGTTGCCCTAATTGGCAATTCCACTTTAGCTAATTAGCGTTGTCGGTGAGAATGTCTCTGAATTTCATAGAATAAGACTTAACAAGGTATAATATTTTTAGTGCCGTGTATTAATTTGTTCTCTGAAGTTATAGGCTTTAGGAATTCATTGCATTTTCAAATACGATAATTCCTTCAACCAGCTGTTTTTGTCAATCAATTATTAATTCTTATTACATCAAAGCTGAACTGGGTAAAACGGTAATTAGAAAACATCTTCTGTGTAGAAGTGTATCTGCTTATGCCTACCACCTAAGAAATGAAGATATCTTCAGGGTAAGACAGTAAATTTCATCTGAAAATACTTGCTCACTTACAGGACCTTTAGATGTAATTCCTTCTTGTAACTCAATATGCTGTTTTACTTGTGCAGTGAGCAGTGTAAACATTTGATGTTCCTGAATGATGGGCTGTCATCTGATGAGAAATATTTAGCTGGGGGCTTGCAGGGCTATTCATACATTAATCCACACAACTGCTTTGAAGCGGTGTGTTGATCTAGTTGTCTGTTTAGATATTATTTCAGCAAAATAAGCAGTGGGATGATGAAATACATGTTCAGACAAAACCTTGCGGAATGACTTAGAAATGCACTTCTGTTTACTGCAGGCAAAATACTTAGCAATTATAAATTGTAATTTTCTCCTTTAAAATCATAAATATCCCATGACTGCTATTACTGTATTCAATTTATCATATGATTAAAATGTTGAGCTTTAATGAGTTTAATTTACTTTTGCATTCATGGAAAAATACAGTTTGAGTTAAAGGGAATGTAATTAATATATGTCTGGATTATTTTTTTCCATTCTAAAAGAAATTAAATAAATTTTGAATAGAACTAATACTATTGTAAATGCTTCCTGAATGGAATTACTTTATTTTATGAATCGTCGCATGTAGCACTTTAGTACAAGAAATTAGTTATTTTCTTCCACTCTATGCTGCAGGAAGCAGTTTCAGTCAGTTCATCACTTGTAATGCTAACCTGTCTCTAGATAAGTCACATAATAAGCTAACTTTTAAACATCTGCAGTAATTTCTTTGTTGTTACAAAAAAGTTTTTTCAGTTTTGGAGCACCACTAACAGAAAGACTTTTGCAACAGTTGGTCATTTTTCAAAAATATTTTATTATATAAGAAGCTTCTCCATTGCACTAGTTGTCTCTTAGATGAATCTTATCAAGTAAATGGAAAAAACATTTATGTTACAGGGCTTCCTGTTTGGGGAGCCTTCTGTGCTGAGTCTGCATGTCCTTCCTGTATTAGTGTGGGATTTCTCCAGTTGTTGAAGTAGACAGATTGGGGACTCTTAATTGTCAATATGTGTGAGTGTGTATATGTATGTGTGAGAGTGTGTGGATATGTGTCGGTGTGGTTGTTATACAGAAAAAAGACTTGGCAACCTACTTCCAGTTCCCCTATTGCCTTGTAAACTCCACAAATAGCAGTGGTTGCTGTTGGATCACTCTAAGAGTTAGCTGTGAGTTGTAAAAGAGAGTGAAAATCTGCTGAGACTTCAAGTCTCAGGAACATTTTAGAGCACATCAGATAGAATGGAGAGTTTTCAACCTTTTGTATCTAGACTATATAAATACTATGTCATGCAGTTTATTTTGCCTAATTTCTGTAGTAATAAACTACCGTGGGCTGATACTAATTGACTGGTAAAAAAAGTAATGATTTCATTGACAGCTCTGCCAGGGAGGATGAGTGTGCCCATCCTGCAAAGGAGGTAGAAGTTCATGGTTGTCTAATACCATCATCCCCCAACACCGTAAGAAGCAGTGATGGAAGGTAGGTATTCAGCCTTCAGACCACTTGGATGATAATTTCCATTGTGAATGTACAGGAGCCTGCACCCATTGAGAAGGTATCATGGCCACAGCAACAGTGGGATTCATCCATCCCCATGTCCAAAGGAGAGGGTTAGTACTAATAAATATGATGTCATCACCGAGATGTCACCACTAAGGCTGCCTGTATGATGTCTTCCCAGCCAGCTCTTACCATCACTGAGGAACTCCTAGGATGAGGGAACAAAAGGAGGAGATTTGATGGCCAGCAGGCACAGTGGGAAAAAGCACAAAAAAAAAAAAAAAAAAAAGTAGTTACTTCATTCACCAAGAACAAAAATTTTAAGTGCCCAACAGTGAGCTGTAGTTTCAAATGGATGGATGTGACATTCTCAAGTACTGATGTTGCACTGTCTGACATCACAGATAGTTAAGAGTGATGAATATGTAGAAATCCCTATAAAGTTGCTTAAATGCATTATTTATTATTTATATTACACTATAGATATTACAGAGATTATTAAATTAAAAACAATCACTGATTATGTTTATGCATGTAAATAAGTAACATTCTGCTTTGCGGATGATTAAGGAAGGGATATTTTTCATTTCAGTGTCATGCATTGTACAAAAAGGAGTGTCATGATAGGGAATATCTTCTATAGACTGGTTTTGCATGGCCTGTGCACTAATTTAGGCACTATGTACCTTTGTTATGGATGTGGATGTATGCATTTAACAGCTTAATGCATTATCCTTTTCATCTCAAACTGGAAAACATCCCAATACAATAATCTCAAATGTAAACAGTACATTTAAATTTGCAGTCAAGCAGTAAATGTTAACAAAAACCCTTGAAGTCATACAGAAACCAAAGCTTCCATACAAAACACAAATGTACATGATCTGTACATGTTCAAATCTTTACGATACTGTTAATGAACCCCTGCCACTTTACTTATGTGTGTTAACCATAACCCTGTTTGCATTCCTGCCCCAACCCCAGCCTTACAATTTAGCATAATTTTACAGTCATATTATGTCTGCAAGTTAGTTGCCATTTTTTTTTTTGGTTTAGTGGTTCAGGAAAGGAAACTATTTTGCTTTTTCAGCTGGTGTGGTGATTTATAGATATAGTGTTAATGATTATTGATTTTTTAAGTATGTACCTATAGATTATCAAGGCACATCCATGAAACATATCATCAAAAACACAGATACAAAAAAAGACAAATGCCAATAAGTATCTTTGCAGGAGGACAAGCCCCCTGCATCCTCTATGAAGGACTGCATCACACACACACACACACACACACACACATATATATATATATATATATATATATATATATATATATATATATATATAAATCACATTTATGTTTAACTACCTGGTAAAATATTTCATTTATGGTGCTTCGTTTTCTTGATGAAAATCTTGTATTAGGTGTCACTCTTTTAATAAAGTATACTTTTACAATAATTTGGAAAAAGTGGCTAAAGATTTATTTGTCATTTTAAGTGAATTTATATTAAAATAGCAGTTGAGCAGTGCCTCATATTGGATATGTAGAACTGGTAAAACAAGAAAATGATTTTTACCTGTTATATCAAAGGCTTACAGAACAGGATAGTTAAAAGGAAACCCTTCAGCACATTTCCAGATGGTCTACCAGAGGGATTTAAAATCACCTTTACATGTATTGCAACTCATTTATGTTCAAATAGTCAGTACTGTTTACTAGAATGACATACTTTCATAGAAAGTTGCACTACTATGACCAGGTGTCACACATGTATGAGGGAATGGAAGTTAGACATAGTAGTAAAACACAAATAGAGCTGGATACAGAGTCATTAGTGGCTGATTTTTTCCACAAATCAGTATTTTGTGTTATATGTTGTGTTTCACTAAAGAGCTTGACAGATGTCACATTTTCCTCTTTTCTTTTAGGAGTTATTAGTACCACCTCTCACAAGTTAGACAGAGAACAAAAGGATGAATATGCCTTTGAGGTAAGACTAACTGTCTCTCTTTGTGGCTCAAAATGGACTTAATGTAATTATTTTTTCTTCAAACTGGATGGATAAATTTGCTAGTAATTAAGTTTAATATTGTAATAAAATCATAATGAGAAGGAATATTTTGTTGCACCCATTTCCAAAAGAGCAATAATTTTCTGATAGTTGAAGAAAATGTATTGAGGTAGAGGTCAGGTAGAACCATGTTGTAAAATAGACTACCCACAGCAAATTCTAACTATCATGTTGTCTGATAGAACCCTTACCACCTTAGATGATACACATTTTGTGCTGATTTGTTGCTGTGATTACTGAGTGTATTTCTCTGTTTACATGTTTATGTTTGTATATTGCATTTTAAAGTTGGGGTGATCTATATGATGGGTTTTTACATGTCTGCCATGCTTCATCTATCACAGTTTCAAAGCACTAAAGTCATTTTAATTTCTTTGAACCATTCATGTTCAACATTTCAGGTCTTTGTTTAAGAGACATTTAACTGCAAAACCGGCTGTCTTACTTTGGTTTCCTAGTTATGTTTTTATATGAAAAAATGTAATTCATAAATGTGGTTGGCCACTTAGGAAAAAATGCCATTCAGATATAGCAGGGGTAACACATCTTTCCATTCCTCCAGTGGCCTGTGGATTACCTGAGTGCATGGATAGATTTTGATAGTAAATGACTGATGCCTAGCCTGGTATGTGGGAAAATCGAAATGATGAATTGTGAATAATTTGTTTGTGTTACAGGTGCCCATGGCCAATTAGAGGTACTGTAGTTGGATCACATCAGAAAATAGTGTTGCAGTCTTCCATTAATTGCTACAAATATGGATGGGGTGTAATATGCCTGATAGTGTCTGTGGACTATGAGGAATATGGTTGTTGTTGTTGTTTTTCTTTCGGCTTTTCCTGGTTAGGGGTCACTACAGTGGAACTCCGGTCCACTAATGATTGGCAGTAGATTTTTATGGTGCCGAGGTGCCAGCTCGATGCCCAACCTTCAATGAAGGCATGGCCATTCACGCATGTCTTTTGAACGCTACTCGACCACAGGGAGGAGATGCAGACTCCACACAGAAGCTGCTCCAGCCGAGAATCGAACAGGAGAACCTCTTGCTGTGAGGCGACAACGCTACAGCTGCACCACCGTGGCTTACTATGAGGAATATGGTATACAATCAAAAACCCCATGCAAAACAAAACAAAAAGAAAATGGCAGCCATAGGGACTACAGAATCGTGAGGGTTCCATGTTAGTGAGGTCATACAGAAGTAGACAAATTAGACCATGTGGAAAGTGATGGTAAGTGGTGGTGTGCTGTATGGTGGACTGATGTCTCTGACTCAGCCTTTGTCATTTGTGTCATGCAGACCATACACTCTGATCCCCTTAGTCCTGACCTTCTAGTCTGCTTCTTAATGGTGTAACATTGTTGCAGCATTTTTAACAGCACCAAGCACTGCTTACCTCCGCTACAAGAAAAAGTTTGTCCCGGTTCTCTGGTCACCCAATCCATGTCATACACACTGCAACAATCAGCAGTCATTGCAACAATGTACAAATATATCAAGTGTGACATGCATAGATTGCTAAATTAAAGCCATCCAATGGCATGTTGTGCAGTTCCCTATGCTTCAGTGCACTGTACTAAAAGGTATGTCTTGAAAGTGAATATCTTCTGCTCCACAATGTAGGCTTCATGCTAGAGTACACGGCATTCCTTTAGTGAGTACACCATTTTACTTTGACATATTCAGTCGAATAGGTCAAGAAAAAAAAACAGCCAATGTGGTGTGTTTTTTATCACATGCCATTGAACACATAATACACATTTAATGAAGACATAATCACAAGTAGTTAACCATCCTACTAGGGGCCTCAATATCCTGGATCTAGTCCTAACAAATATGGACATTTCTTTCATATCTCCTTAAGTGTCATCAAGGCTTGTTAAATCACAGCATAATTTAGTGACCCTTTCCATTAAAACTGGTGGTGCTTCCCCTGTAAATAGCTATGTTTTTAGGGACTTCTCAAAAGCAGATCTTCTTCAGTTACTTGATAACTTAAATAAATTCTGCTGTAATTCTCCTCTTAAGGATCCTATTGCTAAAGTGGCTACTAATACCTCAGACTTCTACTCCCACTTAAATAGTTGTATTGATAAGGCAGTCCCTGTCTGGAACAAATATCATGAGAAGTTTAAAAATACACCCCATGTGATAGAATACCCATAAAAATAAATTATATAACAAGATAAAGAAGTTGCTTAGTACTTATAAGAGGTCTCATTCTACCTACCTTAAGAATACACTTAAGTAAACTAACAAGGAGCTTAAAGGAACCATTAGGAAACTCAAAGCTGAGCATGAACTTATTCACTAAAACAAACAAATAAATGCTAATCTTTCTTTATGTCAGGAAGTTAAGAAGCAGCACCCAACAGTGTTCAGACTTAGTCCACAATAATACTGCACTCTGACCCAAAGGAAATAGCTAATATTTTAGCTAACAAGTTTAATGCAAATTTACTCCACCCACAGTTATAGTTATCCAAAAAAGGTTTTGCAGTCACAGCTACCCCTTTAATTATTGTGAATCTCAGCCTTTTTAAAAGCTAAGAATACTTCATCCATGCGACCTGACAGTATATCATGTTCCCATATTTCAGTGCCAAATATGGCCTTTCTGAACCCCTACTTAAAAGCTTTAATCTAAGCCTCACCTCTGGTTACATTCCTGAAGCTTGGATAATTACTTGGATAGGAGGAAGCTTCTCTGTTCACCAATGAGAGAGGGGAGCTTTGAGCAGCCTATCTGTCCCTGGAGGAGTGGTCTCATCCCAGTAACTTGTAGCTCATTGGCCATTTGGGCCATTTCCTATCTCTTTGAAACTCCCTGCCTTAAAACCCACTTTAGCACAGTTTTGCACATCGCGCAATATCGCGCAACATCGCGCAGCACCGTTTAAGCAGTTTTTAACTATTCCCGGCTCCACAAAGTCTGCTCTTCAATTTTTCCCTTAGAACTAGTCAAACATGCAAAAATAAGCACTCAACATTCATTCTACAGTCCAGCACTTGCTCAAATTTCTCAGTAAGCACTAACTAAGTTTGGCACTACACCCCCTATATTATACAGAAGTACAAGGCTCCCTATTCTTCCATTCCAGACAATCAATAAATCAGTTCTTTAAACCAGCCAGGCATGTCCAAATCACAGTGTCAGGTATACTGTCCAGTCCAGTTGGTGAATCTGGGAATCCTGAGGCAATGTTACAATTGCCTTATATACACAGACAACCCTCTCCTCCTTCCAACAAACACAAATATATGTGAGAGATGCAACTATACAGCCAAACTGGAGGCCGGGCTCTCTCAACCCAAGACTGGCACAGTCAGTCAGGAGGTGGAGGAAGACACTCGCACCACACAACCAGTCTCACTTAGACAAATCACACCAGCAAACAAGACACATAAACTCACAAAAACATACATGGAGGCTCTAAATAAAAATCTGCCAAAACAACAGAGACCTCCAAAGCAGACATCCAAGCAACCACTACCACACAACAACCTTCACGTATGACATACTTCACAAAGTCAGTGTGCCATGCAGTCGCAGCCCCCAAGGCTAAATAACACACCTAAAGTAATTGGAGGCTCTATTGTCAGGCACACTGACATCCCACTCACCAGACTGAACAAGGAGAAGGTCACTGTAAGCTGCCTGTCAGGTGCCAGGATACGCCACATAACACAAGCACACAAGTCACTCCACATCAGGTACAAATATGACTCTGTCATTGTCCATGTTGGTGTAAATGACCTGAGATGTACCTTTCTGGACTACATGAAAAAAGACATAGAGGAACTCTCTGATCAAGTAGCCCAAGCCAGTATGACCCTGACCCTGAGTAGCATCTTACCCTCACCAAGAATGATGCCACAGTATAAAGACAAAATGATCAATTTTAACAATTGGCTATCCTATTGGTATCATTCTAAGAGGATCCAGTGTCTGTCAGCCTGGGATGACATGCTCGACAATCCACGTTGTTTCACCAGGGACAGCTTGCACCTGTCACCCTTAGGCTTTCAAATACTGGCAAAGGCTCTTGCCACCCCCATAGTGCCTTTTTTAGGCAAGGCTCAAAAGACAAATCCACCTCCATAGACAATACCAGAAACAAAAAACTAAGGGTAATGCTACTCAACGGCAGAAGTCTAAACCTCAAGATGCATGCACTCAAGGCACTCCTCAGTATGGAGAAAATCGATATCTGTGCAGTGACAGAAACCTGGTTCAGGGCTCCAGAGGGCACCCCAGCATTACCAGGATTCAACTCATACCAGTCATTTCAGCCCCAGAACTCAGACCGAAATACTAAAGGCGGATGAGTATCCATCTTCATCAAGAATACCCACACCTCCAGGTTAGTGGCACTGCATGAGGCAGTGGAGACCATCCATGTGCAACTAATAGTAGGTAAAACTGCTTTTCAGTTTGTAGCCTGCTACAGATAACTCATCCTGACTCAGGACCCCCACTCGGCATTCCTGAGGACATTGGAAAATATGAAGGTCTCACCAAACACCATGATATTGGGGGACTTCAACTACCCAAACATTGACTGGAAAAACTACTCAAGCCCCAACTCTTTTGCCTAATGGATCCTTGAGTTTATAAACTCAAATGCCTTGGAACAACTGGTCACCACTCCCACAAGAGGAGACAACATATTGGACTTGGTCATCACCAATATGGGGGCTAAATGCTCCATACCAGAGGTAAACCCCTCGTTGGTAAGATCAGACCATAACCTAATCACAATGGACATCCATATCCCGACCCCACCCCCAGCCAAGGAAACCACTGTGAAAAATTTCTCAAAAGCAAACTTCACACTTCTCAAGACCGAGGTGTAAAGTTTCAAAGCCCCCGGGCATATGGAAAATGCTACCCAAACCACAGAATCCTTTACAATTGCACTCTATGAGCACCTACAGGAATGCATGGATCGTGCCACCCCAAGTAAAACCAAGACTCACTCCTCCAAAAACAGGAGACCAGTCTGGTGGACCCCAGCCATAAATAAGCTATACAACAGAAGGAGGAAACTATTGCATGAAAAGGCAAAATCCCAAAAAGGGAAGGCATCCCTGATCAGTACTAGTAAGAAACTTTGATCCCTCATAAGATCATCAAAGGCTAGCTTTGAAAGAAAAATCGCCAAAGACTCTATCACAAGGCGTTCTTTAACTATGTCAAGAATCTGTGTGGCAACTCTCAGATATGCTCTGAGCTGGTGCAAAATGGCACAAAATACACTGAACCCACTATCATTGACAACATCCTGGCAGACAGGTTCAGTGCAAACTTTACCCCCCCCCCCCAAAAGAGCCAGTGTCTACTCCAGAAGAATGTAATCCCCCAGACATCACAGACCCACAGGTAAAAGCAGCTCTCTCCAAAGTAAAAAACACAGCATCAATGGGACTGGATGGTATCCTGGGCTGTGTCTTACACGAGCTCCAAAATGAACTAAACCCCCACATAAATTCACTGTTCCAGCTCAGCCTTACCACAGGTTATGCACCCAAAGAATGGCGTACAGCAACAGTGATCCCACTTCACAAAGGTGGCACCACAATGGATCCTGGGAACTATCGCCCTATAGGCCTGACTAGCCTGGTCTGCAAGGCTATGGAGCGCATCATCATGGATCTCATAAACAAAGACATTGGGAACCTCCAAACACTGGACCCTACCCAATTTCACTTTGTTAAAGGCAGATCTTGCCTCTTAAACCTAGTTGACTTCTTCAAAACAGTTACCAAAGCCATAGATGAGGGAAAGGTAATTCACACAGCCTACCTGGACCTCGCAAAGGCCTTCGACACAATACCCCACTCTGGCATCATAAATAAGCTTACTAGCTTAAATATTAACCCATATGTCACAAGATGGGTTGCAAACTGGCTCAGGGATAGAACTCACATGGTCAGAGTCACGGGTGCCATGTCCGACTCTAAACCAGTTACAAGTGATGTCCCACAGGGCTCAGTCCTGGGACCCCTCTTGTTCGGTATTTACTTTTCTGAGGTACAGGCAAACACGGGGGGACTGTGGCTTACCAAGTTCGCAGACGACTGCAAACTGGGAGCCATAATAGACTCTCCGGCTGACAGAAGCATCCTCCAGAAGGGCCTTACGGAGACGGATACCTGGTGTCAGAACCATGGCCTCAAGCTAAATGCCAAAAAGTGCATAGTCATCCCCTTTGGGAAAAACAAAGTGCCCACAAACTACCACATAGGAGGTAATCCACTAAGTACTGAAGAAGTAATTAGGGATCTGGGGACCCAAGTAGATAGTAGCCCCTCCTTTGACAATCACATTGCCAAAGTGGTTAGAAAAACCTTCTATATAGCTCACCTAATCACAAAAGGGTTCACATCTAGATCAAGAGAGGTCATTGTGCCCCTCTACTCATCGCTCATCAGGCCCATAATTGAGTACAATGCCCCATTTGGGATGTACCTTACCCAACACCTGCAACAACTGGAGAGACCTCAAAAATACCTCACCAAGAGGATCGTGGGCCTCAAACAGATGCCCTATGCAGCTTGACTAAAGAAGCTCCAACTCTACTCAGTTGCTTACCGCCTACTCAGAGGGGACCTCTGCCTGACATTCAAGGCCATGTCTAACCTGGAACTGTTGGACATGCTCCACCTCAAGAAAACCAATTCCATTAGAACTACATGCTCCAGGGATTTAAATCTTAGCACAACAATAAACAGGACATGCTGGAGGGATAGATGCATATTCCAAAGGCTTCCCTCGCTCTGGAATAGAATCCCAGTCCATATTAGACAGAGCCCCTCGCTGACCCTCTTCAAGAGAAATCTTGATGAGTGGATGGGTTATCATAAATTTACTCCTGGGATCACTTCTTTGGCCCTGCTGGACAGAGGCTCAGGAATCTAGTCTAAAAGGGAGGCGAAAGTCAACATTCTGGCTAGGCTTATAAATGCCCTAGGGCAGATAGCCTAGTACCTACCTATGAACCTATAATACCTATTGTAATGCAATTACACAAAGGTGGCCCAACCATGAAGTCTGGTAACTACAGACCTGTTAGTTTTACTATCCTCAAGCCTCATATTAAAGCTGTGGAGTGCATTACTTCAAACTTCATTAGTCTGGGCATTAAAAATCTCTTAACCCTAGACCTTCATCAGTTTGACTTTATCAAGTGAAGGTCCTCCCTCTTTAATCTCACCAGATGTTCTTTGTGTTTCACTGTTGCAGTCATCACCTGTGGGTTATCCCTGGTGCGGTAGCCCTTGGCCGGCCCGAATACCAGAGTCAATGTTTTTTTCTGTCAGCTGCTGTCACTTGCTGCCTGACGTCAGGTCTTCAGTACTATAAATGAAGGCAGCCGACACCATTACATCAGTCTTTCTTGCTGTGGAGCCCATAGCAGAAGCAGTTCGCAAGTGTGCCGGTCGGTCGCTACCAGAGTTTGAATTACAGCTGAAAACATCTAAAGCTAAGTACCCCATTGGGATCCTTTTTTCTTGCACTAACAAATGTCCGAAAAAGTTAACAATTTTCTCACCTGTGGAAAGCAAATACCACACCGAGACTTCCATTCATACTGCGTCACTTCTTTAGGCCCAGACCACGACGTCCCCCGTTGCCAGTTCTGTGCCCTTTTTAAAGCGAGAACCATTTGTCGTAGAGCTCTTATTGTAGCCAGGTATTTTCATCTTCCATCTTCACATTCCAAAATGGCATCTGTCAGCCAACAATCCATAGACATTCTGAAAAAATGTAGGGATAAAGATAGAGACAGACCACACAAGGCTAAGCCTTCCAATGACGCTACTGCTAAGTGGGTCATCAGTTCTCTGGAATTCAGCGAGGCGCCTTCACAGCCCCTGATGCCCAGTTCGATACCTTCACAGGCCTCTACTGAGACCCTTTCAGAGTCCGGTATGCCATAGAAATCTTATTCATCTTCCAAGCCTTTGGTTGTCTCTACCTTGGTTGGGTCCGGAGCTGCAAAGCAGGCACCGGCTTCCGAGGAGGTTTTTCACACTACTGAATCTAGACAAAAAAATGACATCTTCTCCTCCAACTACCATTTCTATCAGATTGATGGATACTCTTAGGCCTAGAAGCAAGGCCACTCCTAGGAAAACTACCTCTAGCCATCATTTTACTCCTGCTCCACCACCCCAAGCTCAGATGCTTAAAATGATGGAGGATCTTATCACCCTTATCAGGGGTAGTCAGGCCACACCTTCTAAAAGGAAAAGAGACCTTTCTCCTGAAATACTGACAGAACAGGATTCTGAGGAGTCTGATTATTCAGATTTTGAAGAGAAGCAACAACCTCTGACTGCTTATGAGAATTCAGAAGCAGAGGATTCCATTCCTTCTGCCTCCCCACCAGAAGATCATTCCTTTGGGGAAACCTTTCACACCCTCAGGGAACATTTCCACTGGAAATCCCAGGACTTCCCTCAGTCGAAGAAAAGACTAAGAGAGTTTCTAGACCTCCCACAGCACAGACCCTTGGCCATCCCTCCATCTTAGAGGTGGTTGATGATATCTTCTGTGAATTCAGCTTAACTCCTGACATCCTGCCACCTGCTCCCAGAAAACCTGACAGATATTGCAGAGTACCAGATTCTCACAAATACCTGTACAGAAATCCTGCTGCAGACCTGAAGGTCATTACACAGGGATCAAAAGGAGTTAAGGCTAGTTCTGCAAAGAATCCTATTCCTTCTGACAAGGACTCCAGAGCTCTGGATGGATGGGGTAAAAAAGTATACACCTCTTCAACCTTCGCTATCAGAGCACTCAACTGTCAGTTCCACATGTTAAAATATCTACAACACACTTTGGAACTATTAAAAAACAAGATTTCAACCTTTTCTGACTGTGCCAATTCGAAAGATTTAGCAGATTTACTGCTCTCTACTTATCAAGTAGCTAAACACTCATTACACTGTGGATATGATGCCCTAGAAGCCTCAAGCAGGGCAGCAGTGTCAGGATCTGTCATTAGGAGACATGCATGGTTAAAGGACAATCTCACCCTGATCATGTCAAATCTAAATTACTTGATGCACCCTTGGATAAGAACCTCTTGTTTGGAGTAAAACCAGAAGAGGTGCTTAAAAAGCTGGAAGACAAAGCAAAATCTATGCAAACAGTAAAAGATTTCCTTTAGGTACAACCTCCTGGGTTCAGCAGGAATTTTCCCTCAAAACACTGTTCCTTTCCTGCACCTACCAGACAGGCAAGGTAAGCCCCGCAGGGACAGACCACCCAGACTCCTATACCAGGGACAGCAGAGAATGAAACAGTGGACCATTTCCACTCCAAAGGCAGGGAGTTCTAAGCCATTCCTCTATGGCAAAAACTCTCAATGACTCCCTCTCCCCCAGTGCCCTCTTTTCACTCACCGAAAACTAGAAGTAAGGCTCTCCCTCTGCAAAGAAAATTGTCTTTCTGTAACAAAGGACCAATGGGTCTTAAAGATCATTTAATTCTCCTTCAACAAACTCCCAATTCCAAGAGGGTACCCAGACTTACCTCCAAATCAGTGGGCAGAGTCATTGAAACAAGTCCAAATTCTCATATCCCAAGGGGCAGTAGAACCTGTCCCCTCAGCTCAAACAGGCAAAGGCTTTTATTCCAGACTATTCCTTGTTCCCAGAAAAGAGGGCACTTGGCACCCCATCCTGGATCTATCCATTCTGAACACCTCCCTGGCAGTCCCCAAATTCAAAATGCTAACTTTGGAACAGCTGCTGCTTATGGTGACAAAAAATGCCTGGTTAGTTACCCCAGATCTAAAAGATGCCTACTTCCACATCCCCATAATCCTGCAGGAAATTATTTTGCTTCAGAGGAGGCTCACAACACTTTCATTTCTGTGCACTACCCTGTGGCTTATCTACTGCTTCCAAGGTATTCACCAAATGCTTAGCCCCGGCCAAAGCTTTTTGCAGACAGAAAAATATATAAATTTACCCTTATCTGGACGACTGCCTCATTCAGCCAGGTTGCAAAGAATAGCTCTTCAAGGACTTCCTCTTTGTCAAAACCCTCCTAGCATCCTTAGGGTACACCATCAACAAGAAGAAATCAAAGCAAACACCCTCCAGGAAGATCATTTTCATGGGAGCACTGCTGGACACAGCATCCCAAATGGCCTTCCTATCTCCAGAAAAGCAGAGCTTCCTGCCTCTTTATTTTACCCAGCTGGCTTCCAGAAGTCACCTCACTGTGAGGAAGTTCCTGCAAGCCTTGGGGTACATGGCATCTTACATCCTTCTAATTCCTCTGGCCAGGCTTCACATGAGAAAACTTCAGTGGTAACTAAAGAACTTTTGGTGTCAGTAGTCTCAATCCTCTAGACCTCTCTTCCTCTGATCCCCTGTATTAGGGCCCAGTTTTTCTGGTGGTCAGGGGCCTGTGCCCAGAACAAGGGTCTTTTCTTCACCCAACCAGCCAGACCATTACCACTGACGCCTCAGACATAGCTTGGGGCATTCACCTAGAAGGCAGGTGCACCCAAGGTCTTGGGATGCCCAGCACATTCCCTTACACATCAACCAGAAGGAAATTATAGCAGTACAAAAGGATCTGACATCCTTCAAGCCCCATCTCAAGCCAGGGGTTCTCCTTATCAAAACAGACAACACCACAGTAATGGGGTACATTAACAAACAGGGAGGGACAAATTCTAACCCTCTGTGCAGGCTAGCCATGAACATCTGGCTGACAGCCTCTTCCATGGGACTATACCTGATAGTCCAATACCTACCAGGGAACAACAACACCCTGGCAGATCACTTAAGCAGAAACTTACTGGAGCTCCACGAATGGCAACTCCACAAAAAAATCTTTTTACAAATCACTCAGGCGTGTGGGACTCCAGAGGTGGATCTCTTTGCTTCGCATCTCAACCATCAGCTGAAACAAAATTTGTACCAGGGAGTATCACCACTTGTGTATGCATTCCCTCCTCTGCCTCTTATTCCCAAGGTACTGATCAAAGTAAGGGAGGAGAGACTAAAGGCCATCCTCATTGCCCCAGATTTGCCCAGACAACATTGGTACCCCTTACTGCGCAGCCTGACCTTACAGCCTCCCAGGCAGCTTCCACTGATCTCAGACCTCTTAACTCAGGTTGGGGGGAGTGTTGAACCCAGACTCTCAAACTATCAGCATGGCTAATATTCTAAAGGTAAACAAGAGGCCCCTGTTAATCAAACAGGTCCTAGACATTATCACAGGGGCCAGAAGGCCCAGCACCAGAAAATCTTGTTCAGGAAAATGGAAAAGATTCTGCTCCTGGAGCCAGTCCAGAGGGGGCAATACCTCACTACCTTCCATCCCTCCTATCCTAGACTGCCTAACAGAGCTACTTAATAGTGGCCTCTCCTTCTCCTCTATTAAAATCCATGCCACAGCCATTTTAGCTAATTTTGATACAGAACAGCCCCTGTTCTCCCATCCTCTGATAAAATAATTCCTTAGAGGGGCTTCTAATATCAGACCTCCCAGAAGGCCACCCACTCCAGCCTGGGATCTGAAATATGTTCTGAAAAAACTAACTTTACCACCATTTGAACCTGCTGCTTCAGCAGAACTAAGATACCTCTCCTGGCAGACTGCTTTTCTCGTAGATATCACCTCAGCCAGAAGGGTTTCAGAACTTCAGGCACTGATGGCCATTGAGCACTTCCATCATCTTCCATGCAGACAGGGTCTCCCTGAGGATTAATCCCTAATTTATGCCCAAGGTGGTATCTAATGTAACTCTCAACCAGGCCATACATCTACCCACCTTTTTTCTAACCCTCAAAACAAGGGGGAAATAATTATGTGCTCACTAGATGTGCACAGACAACTCAGATACTATCTGGACTGTACTAAACCCTTCAGGAAAACAGACCAGCTACTTGTCAACTTTGCCCCAGGGGTAGAGGGAAAGCCCATTTCCAAACAAACCATTTCCAAATGGATATCACACTGTATCCATTTCTGCTACAGATTGCATGGGACCCCCCCCCCCAAGTCTGTTTGAACCTATTTCACTTGGACAGCCTCCACTTCCACAGCATTCCTCAGAGGAGTTCCCATCAGGGACATCCTGGAAGCTGCCACCTGGACTTCTGTCCATACCTTTACCAAGCATTACCACCTACCTCTATTTTCTAAAGCTAGGGCAGGGTTTGCCTCTGCAGTTCTGCAGGGCATGCTGACCCCTTCCTAGGTCTCTTACTAATCCTACCGCCCCTCTCCTCAGCTTTGGGAATCCTCCCACAGGTGATGACTGCAATAGTGAAACACAGAGAACATAGTACAGTTGTGTACACTTACAGTAAATGTAGATGTCTGATTGCATTCACTGTTGCAGTCCTGGTTTCTCACCCTCCTTCCCCCTTATATCTTCTTACTTTAGAGAGACATAAGTTTCTAATGGTGGCTTTTAGCCACCAAGACCACCTTACCATATTTACTCAGGCCTCTGACTGGTTAGGGCAAGAAAAACTGATGTAATGGTGTCGGCTGCCTTCCTTTATAGCACTGATGACCTGACGTCAGGCAGCAAGCGACAGCAGCCGACGCAGAAAAACATTGACTCTGGTAATCAGGCTGGCCAAGGGCTACCAGAGCAGGGATAACTTACAGGTGATGACTGCAACAGTGAATACACTCGAACATCTACATTTATGGTAAGTGTACACAACTGTACTTTTCTTTGAAAAAGTATCTGAAGGTTAGTACTTATGCAGTGCATACAGCATATCTAGACCTGGCCAAGGCCTTTGACACAATTCACAATGCAAACATTATTGATAGACTGAATGTAGATCCTTATATTGTGTGTTGGATACCTAACTGTCTGTCTGACAGAACCCATTTGATTAGAGTGGAAGGTACCACTTCTGAAGGCAAAAAAAATTACTAGTGGTATACCACAGGGCTCAGTTTTGGACTCAATTTTAGCATAAATTTCTTACACCTTCAGGTCAGCACTTCTAGCCTATGGTTAACTAAGTTTGCAGATGACTGTAAATTGGGTGTTATTATTCACTTTTCAACTGACTCACTATTGGTCCAACATGGCTCACACCATGTTAACAACCGGTGCAAGGACAATGGTCTCACATGTAAAAAAAATGTAGCATATTTCATTTTGGTAAACAAAACAGTTTTATTTTATCTTGTAGGAGTTGCACTCCTCCAGGCAGACACTTTTGTAAGGAATCTGGGTGGTCTTCTTGATAATTGCTTGTCATTTGACCACCATGTCTCCCCAGTAGCTTAGAAAGCTTTTTATGTGGCCCATCTGTTTTCTAAAGGAACCTCCTCTAGATCCAAAGAAGACTGAATTCCTCTACTCATATCTTATCAAACCCATTATTGAATATAATAGACCTTTTGCATGTATTTGTCTAAATATCTCATATAACTTTGGAAAACTCAAATATTCATCACTATAAAGATCAGTGGTCTCAAAAATCTTAGTTATCAGGAGAGACTGGCAGTCATTTCTCTGTACTCAAGTCTCTTACAGACTCCTTTGTGGAGATGTATGCTTAGCTTTTGATGCCATGAAAGATCCAGTCCTGTTTGACTTATTCCTTCTCAAAACTACTGGTACATCAAATAACTTGGTTAAACATTCCTCAACAGATAAATAAGGCAGACAAAGGTGGACAGTAACCTCTTCTTTGATAATCACACTGTCACAGTAGTCAGGAAATCATTCTACATGGCACACCTCATCACAAAGGGGTTCTCCTCCAGAAAAAAAGAGGTCATTGTTCCTCTCTACTCATCCCTCATCAGACCCATTATAGAGTACAACGCCCCGTTAGGCATGTACCTTGCAAGACACCTACAACAACTAGAAAGGCCACAGAAATACCTCACTAAGAGGATTACTGGCCTCAAACATATGGCATACGCAGACCGTCTCAAAAAACTCCAGCTCTACTCTGTTGCATATCACCTACTCAGAGGCGACCTGTGCCTAACATACAAAGTCATGTCAAACCCAGATCTATTGGACATGGTACACTTAAAGAAATCCAAATCTTTCCGAGTCACATGGTCCAGGGACCTAAACCCTGTCACCACAATAAACAGAACAGACTCCCCATGCTCTGGAATAGACTACCCATTCATATCAAACAAATCTCTTTACTGGCCCTCTTTAAGAAAAATGTTGACAGTTGGATGGGAAATAGGAAATTCACACTGGGGATCACTTCTGTGGTTCTGCTCAACAGGGGCACAGGAAAATAAGTTATTGGGTGGCGAAAGCCAGGGAACTTTTTTGGCTAGGCTTATACAGGCCCTAGGACCGATAGCCTAGTACCTACCTATGAACCTATGTTGGTGCAATATTTTTATGATATTTTTATAGCCCAATGTATTCCTCTGGAACAAAATCCATTACATGTAAAGCAGAGTGCCACCTTCAAGGTAAACCTAGATAATTGGATGTGAAGCCTTAAATTCTCTCCCAGTCTATCTCATGTTGCCCTCCTTGAGGCTAGAGGGAAATTTAAAATACTTTTTTTTTGGTTGGGCTCGAAATAATCTGCAGAATGATTGCCTAATACTTGCCTATGAACCTGTAAATTATACCAGCAGACTGACCATTAAAGTGCATTACTGTGTATAAGCATATCTCAGAAGTCCAAGAATGAACATTCAAAACAAAGATAATGCAATATTTTCATTTGTAGAGGTGCAGACATTCAAGGTGTTAGCTTTTCTGCTGTTCTATAATTACGGGTGCTTATGCCAACTAGGAATAAAAATTTCTTCTTGAGAATTCATATTTAACAGTAGATGTAAATATTTGGTATCCAGCCCATAGTGAGCTTTCTGTAGTTGCAGTTTGTAATGAAAGGTGAGAATGAGAGTCAAACTTTTAGTTACAGTAACCACGTGAAAAGTTGGGACCCACTAGAGCAAATTCTGAAATACAGAGACTGTATAGCTGAAAAAACAAACGTGCATATCCAAAGTCTGAGGTGGCCATTTCTTATATGTATATGTGTATATATATATATATATATATATATATATATATATATATATATATACACATAAGTTTGGGGAGTGCAGGGGGGTTTGCCTCTCCCCACTGCAAAAGAGAATTTTGAAGGAGAAGAGCGATTTTTGAGATTGGTTCTTCTACTGTAGTTTCAGTCTTTTTTCAGCTTGTGCCGAAATGTCACTAGGGAGCCTTTAGTTACAGCAATGTACATACCCAAAATACTTAAAGTTGCATAAATTTATGTGCAGTAGCTTAATTGTGTGGTTGTTTTGTGCCAACAGATTTGCAAGTAGCTGATACAGTGTCTGATAATACAATAGACAGATTTGGTACTGGAGAAGATTCTTGAAGTTAGGAAAACCATAGAATTGGATTTTTGTTATATGTTATTCAGCTGATGTAAAAGTCCATTCCATTACATCCTTACCTGAGTAATGCATGTGAGGTGGAATGTGAGAAATATGTTCCGCTATTGTTTTGATTTTCAAATAAACTGTTTGTGGTACATTACTTCATTTCCCCATTTTTATATTTGTGTCTTTACTGTCCTCATTGTTTTGAATGCCACCAGAGAGACACGCATCAAATTTTCAGCACGCATTTAAATTATCTGTTGTACATTTGTTGCACTCTGTCATCAGTGAAAGTCTGTTATAATTTTATTACTAGAGATGTATAGCATAACATATATAACATTTTCTGTGAAGATCTTTCAAAGCCATCCCTTTGAAATTATTTGCTCATAAATTCTGGACAAAGTAAAAAAAAAATGGGGGGTAAAAAGACTCAAAATTTAGGGTTATTTTTTTAAATAATCCTCTAACTCATTTAAAGAGTTAGTAGAACAACAGGTTTTGTATCAGCATACATTTTATCAGCAGTAAGAATTATAAAACATTAATATATGACTTATTAATTGGTTGTAATCCTCAATAATTTATTAGAAAGTATATTCAAAAATTATATGAGCAGTTTTTCAAAAAGCCATGTTAGCTGCATGCAGTGCTTGGCCTGCAACAAATGCTACAGAGCTAGGCACAAGCTGTCACACTGTGCTTAATATAAGGTATGTTATGTATAATTGTAGGTGCATGCTTCAAAAAGGACACCAAGGTACATAGTGCGTAGTGAAGAAACATTTGCTGTATTAATGCAGCTTTTTTATAAAAGGTGGTTTTAAAACTCATATTGTTGTCATTATTTCTCTCAATACTGCCCCTTGAGTTAAAGGTGTCTGTGGTAAATTTATTTCTGTGATATAGTTGTTCTAAAACATGATTCTAATATCTAGGTAACAGTTGTATGTTGTATAAAAGAACTCATGTCATTATACATAGAAGCAGGCTTGTGGAAAGTGCTGATCAGCTAAAGCTTCTTCTTTTTCTGATGTTGGTACAACTGTGGAGAAAATGTTGTTGGAAGAGGAGTTACATCTGCAAACCTCACCACATGCGCCCCCACACTCCCCTTCCTCAAATATAACCTACACCAGGGCTGCACTAACAATAGAAAAAGGAGAAGTCTACTCAACTGTGACTATTGCTAAAGCTGTTTTTAGGTAATACAGCATGGCCGTATAAAACTTGGTCAGTCCCAGAAAGCTGCCAGTATGCAGACTTTTACTGGTTAATATTTGATATTGTCATACTTGCAGACATCAAACTCTAAGAATTAAATATTTCTGGAAATGGGGTCTATATTATATTAGCGAACGTTTAAGTCAGCGAATGCTCACATGAGTGAAAACGCTGCAAATCGAACTTCTTATTGTGGGGGGCTGCCGCCCCCACCACCACCACCACCACACAGACACACACACACACACACACACACACACACACACACACACACACACACACACACACAAAATAATTATGTATTCCAACTTCGAGATTGCACTACAGTGAGGAAAAGGCAAATATCCCACTCCTCACTGTACCACGACCCCACAAACACCTTTTCAATTTTTATTTGCAATAGTGTATGTACAACCAAAAAAAGAGGAAATAGGTGCATTTTGGAGAAATATCTATGAAGACCCTGTGTAGTATAACAAAGATTCTAAATGGATAGAAGAAGTAAAAAAACAGTAAGAAGTTCAAATACACAAGATATGAAATGGGATGAAGTAACAGACAGAGAAATTGAAACAAAAATAGCTTAAGGGTGTGCACACACAACAAAGTATAGTTTAAGGGTGTGCACACTTATGCAGCCAGTGTATTGTACATTTTTTTATTTTTTATATTTTTTCCCCTAACAGATTTGTTTGTTTTTCATTTGAATTGTACAGGTTATAGGTCACATTAAACGTGGGAAAGGTTTTGAAATGATTTATTGTGGTCTCTTTTTTATATCACAAAAACCTGGCATTTTAACAGGTGTGTGTACACTTTTTATATCCACTGTATATGTCATGTGGCTATCTGTTTTGAAAAGGATGAAATTCTGGCCCAAGTAATAAAAGGATAACATTGATCTTACAGAATAATTTCTTTATACGGACTTGTGGCCTTTTAATTTACCAATAATAAAATATTTTTTTATTTTGAATTTGATTTTTTTTTTTTTTGTGATATATCATTGTTTGTTTTGCCTGTACTGGAGCTTTTCTCCCCGGGCCTCTACTGTAAGCGGATATATATCCAGTTGGACTAGCCCGGTCAACAAATGTAAAATAAAAAAATAAATAAAAAAAAAAATAATCCAGATCTCCCTTAAAGGCACTGCCCAGTCTAGTCTTTTAAAATAGTGCAGGGTTTGCCCTTCATGTATTAGGACAGCAGGTTTCTGGAGCAATACAAAATGCTGACCTTTGGTACTCTTCCTGGTTTACTTTATCTTAAACATATTTGTAACCTCATGGGGTCATGCAACACTTGTAAAACAGGAGACAGCCTTGTATTTCCTTTGGACATTATCTTGTTGATAGCCAGATGTGTACAAGCAGATAAACAGTGGGGTATGGCCTTGAATCAAAACAAATAAAACCACTGAAATTCACAATCATTAAAGGTCCAACAAAGTATGAAACAGGTTTACTTGAAGGAGTGACACATGGGAATGTTTAGTATTCCTTCCTGATCCAGCAAATATTATTATGTAAACTTTACCAGCAGATGTCCTATTTTTCACCACGACAAATATTTACAACTTATGTGTCTTAATAATGTCAGCTGCAGTCATTGTACAAAAACAGTTTGTATTAAAATGCAGATACTGGTTGATTGGAGACATCCCTGTAATTTATTCATGGATCCACATGATTTTTCCTATTTCCAAATATTATAAAATAATATACTGAAATAAGGAATACTAGCCATGCCACTTACGGTTAGTGTCATAAGGTATTTTATTTCTACCTGGGAAAAGCTAGAATAATGCAGAGACCTCTTTCATTATCCAAAAGTAGGTCATTGTAGGATGGTAGCTATTCAGAAAGCAATGTTTACTGTTTCTTCCTGTTCAGAAGTTTTTTAGGATAGCCATTGTCCAGTTCACCAGTCTTCTAAAGTCATGCTGAACTTTCTGGGGGGTTTTGTTTTGTTTTGCTTGTGTGAATATAAGTACAGATTCTAATTAATGATCTAATATGTGATTTTATTACAGGTCACGATTTCAGACAATGGTGTTCCTCCTCTACAATCAGTTACAAGAGTTGTGATTCAAATATTGGATGAAAATGATAATAGCCCTCACTTTCCAGATAAGCTATACAAGGTCAGCCTTCCCGAGTACCGCACCACTGTAAATCCTGAACCTGTTTATAGACTTATTGCATCTGATAAGGACATAGGTGTGAACGCAGAAATCACTTACAGTATTGAAAGTAGCAGTGATGAAGCCATGTTCAAGATTCATCCCACAACTGGAATTATACTCTCACAAAATGAGTCAAAAGCAGGGGACTATCACATATTAACGGTGAGTGAAAACTGTGTACCAGAAAGCATACCATCTACTCCTTTATTAATGCATGGTTAAAAGGAGATTTGTTTTTATCAGTATGGCAATTTGAAGGTGAGGAGAAAAGTAGCCATTTGCAGAGCAACAAAATAAACAGTATGAAAAGGTAACAGTAAGATCCAACAGTGTGCTGGTGTACTATATCTGTACGATAGACTCAAGTGAAATGCATGGAATCCTTTCCCTTTACAAAAAGCCCTGCTCAGTTTTATACTGGAGGTAGAGAGTCCCACTTGTGGGGCACCCTACAAGAATAATGCAAAGCTGATAGGAAGACATAAAAAAGTTGATAGAATAATCAGATGGCTACAAAGTGAAACTGTATGAGAAAAGGCTCACAATTTAGGGGTATAGTTACTGAAAAACACATAAGTAAAGGGGAGACAGGATAATGTTATATAATGTAAGCTCAGGAAGATGTAAAGGAAAAGGGCTGAGAAAGAACTGTAGGGCAAGGAGGCAAAGACACGATTACCAGCTGAAAGGATTTGGACTTTGCTTGGATGTGATGAAGTGTTTCTTCACAGAAAGGAGACTATGTAAGTGGGATGAGCTTTCAGAAAGGTAGTAAAGGCTAAAAGTATGTGCAGACTTTCAACAAGATATAAGGCAGGTGCATTAGAGGGGAAGTGGAGGGGGTGCAGGTAAGATGCTAACTGCAGCTCAAGGGCACACTAGAAGGATAAAAAAAAATTGCCTGCTAGATAACTGTATAGGCTCATAGGTTCATACTAGGCTATCTGCCCTAGGGCATTTATAAGCCTAGCCCAAAGTTTTGTGGCTTTCACCACCCCTTAAGTTTGAAGGATACTATGCCCACTTTTTTGCCGTGCCTCTGTCCAGCAGTGACACTGAGGTGATCCCTGGGGTAAACCTGCGATCTCCCATCCATTGGTCAAGATTTCTCTTGAACAAAGCCAGCGAGGTGCTCTGCCTCACATGTACCGGGATTTTGTTCCACAGCATAGGGAGTCTCTGGGTGATGAATCTGTCCCTCCAGCACGTCCTACTTATAACCGTATTAAGGTTTAAGTCTCTTGCTCTTGTAGTTCTGATGGATTTGGATTTTTTGAGGTGGAGCATGTTCATTAATTCCGGGTTGGACATGTCCTTGTATGTCAGGCACAGGTCTCCTCTGAGCAGACGGTATGCGACTGAATAGAGCTGGAGTTCCTTCAGTCGGGCAGCATAAGACATATTTTTGAGACCCTTTATCCTTTTGATGAGGAACCTTTGGAGCCTTTCCAATTGCTACAGGTGTCAGGTAAGATACATTCCGAATGGGGCATTGTACTCTATCATTGGTCTGATGAGTGATGAGTACAGGGGAACAATGACCTCCCTTGATCTAGATGTGAATCCCTTCATGATCAGGTGGGCAATGTAGAAGGTCTTCCTAACTACTTTGGCAATGTGAGTGTCAAACGAAAGGTTACTGTCAACCTGGGTCCCCAGATCCCTGATAACCTCTTCTGTGCTTAGTGGATTGCCACCTATATGGTAGCTAGGGGTAACCTTGTTTTTCCCGAAGGGTATGACTATGCATTTTTTGGCGTTTAACTTTAGGCCATGGCTCTGGCACCAGTTATCCGTTTCTATGAGACCCTTCTGAAGGATATCTGTGTCTGCTATGTTTTCAACTATGGCGCCCAGCTTGCAGTCATCTGCAAACTTTGTCAGCCATAATCCTTCTGTGTTTGCCTGTACTTCTGAAAAGTAGATGCCGAACAAGAGGGGGCCCAGAACTGAGCCCTGTGGGACACCACTTGTGACCGGCTTGGAGTCTGGCATGGCGCCAGCTACTCTGACCCTGTGGGTTCTGTCACTTAGCCAGTTTGCAACCCATCTTGTGACATATGGGTTTACATTCAAGCTGGTGAGTTTTTCAATGATACCCGAGTGGGGTATTGTGTCAAAAGCTTTTGCAAGGTCAAGGTAGGCTGTGTGGACTGCCTTGCCCTCATCAATGGCCTTGGTGACTGTTTTGAAAAAGTTAACCAAGTTTAAAAGGCATGATCTGCCCTTGACAAAGCCAAACTGGGTTGGATCCAATGTCTGTAAGTCCCCTATGTCTTTATTTATGAGTTCCATTATGATCCTCTCCATAGCTTTGCAGACCAGGCTTGTTAAGCTGATGGGGCGGTGATTTCCAGGGTCAGTGGAGGCACCGCCTTTGTGAAGTGGGACCACAATTGCCGTATGCCACTCCTTGGGTACGTATCCTGAGGTGAGGCTAAGATTAAACAGCTGCCCTAACTGCGGGTTTAATTCCTCATTGAGTTCGTGGAGCACACAACCAGGGACACCATCTGGTCCCATAGATGCTGTGTTTTTCGCCTTGGAGAGCAGTTTTCACCTGAGCATTTGAGATGTTTGGGGGGCTACAATCCACTGGTATAGATATCTCTCCTTTTGGGGGGGGGGATTTGCACTGAACCTGTCAGCCAGTATGTTGGCAATGTCTGTTGGTTCAGTGATTTTTACATCATTTTGAACTAATTCTGAGCATATCTGGGAGTTTCCTCCCAGGTTTCTAACATAGCTAAAAAAGGCCTTATGATTGTCTTTTGAGTCCTTAGCGACTTTTCTCTCAAAATTTGCCTTGGATGATTTTATGAGTGATCGTAGTTTTTTACTTATAATGATCAAGGGTATCTTCCCTTTTAAGGATTTTGCTCTATCTTGTAGTAGCTTTTATTATATTTAATATATTATATTATAATATATTTGTATTTATATTTAATATATTTAATTTTATTTATTGTAGTAGTTCCTTTTATTGTAGAGCTTGTTTATGGCTGGGGTCCACCAGACTGGGCGCTTGCCTTTGGTGCAAAGAGTCTTTGTTTTGTTTGGGATTGCCTGATCCATGCAGTCCTGGAGGTACTGGTAGAAGGCATTTGTAAGTGATTCAGCGGTTTGAGTAATGGTTTCCGCTGGCTCGGGGGCCTTGAAAGAAACCACACCATTCTTTAGAAGTGTGAAGTCGGCTTTTGAGAAGTTCTTCACTGTGGTCTTTTTTATCTGGGGTGGGAGCGGGATGTGGACTTCCAGTGAGATTAGTTTATGATCTGATCTCACCAATGAGGGGTATACTTCCGGTGTTGAACATTGTGTCCCCATGTTCGTGATGATGAGATCTAGTATGTTTTCCTCCTCTTGTGGGGATGGTGACTAGTTGTTCCATGGCATTAGAGTTTATGAACTCTAGGAACCTTTGGGCTAGAGTGTTGGGGCTTGAGTAATGATCCCAGTCTATATTCGGATAGTTGAAATCACCTAATATGATGGTGTTTGGAGATACATTTATCCCCTCCAGTGTTTTCAGGAAAGCTGTGTGAGGTTCCTGAGTTTGAGAGGGTGGCCTGTAACATGCTACAAATTGCAGAGTAGTCTTGCCTACGGTTAATTGCACCTGGATGGTCTCCGATGCCTCGTGCGCTGCCACCAACCTGGAGGTGTGGGTATCCTTGATGAATATGGATGCCCCCCCCCCTCCTTTCTTGGTGTGGTCCGGATTTTGGGGCTGGAACGCATGATATGAGGTAAAACCTGATAGTGCTGGGGTGCTCTCAGGAGCCTTGAACCAGGTTTCAGTCACAGCACAGACATCAATGTTCCCCATACTGAGAAGGGCTTTGAGTGCGTGCATCTTGAGGTTAAGACTTCTGGCACTGAGCAGCATTACCCTTAGTTTTTTTTCTTTTTTGTGTTCTAGGGTGGTAGGTTTAGAATTTGAGCCTTGCCTAAAAAAGGCACAATGGGGGTGGCAAGAGCCTTTGCCAATATCCGGAAGCCTAGGGGTGACAGGTGCAAGCCATCCCTTGCGAAGCAGCATGGCTTGTCCAGCATGTCATCCCAGGCAGACAGACATTGGATCCCCTTTGAATGACACCAGAGATTAAGCCAATTATTAAAGCTGATCATCTTGTCTCTGTATTGTGGCATCATTCTTGGTGAAGGTAGGATACTGCTCAAGGTCAGGGTCATACCTGCCTGGGCTACATAATCAGAGAGCTCCTCTATGTCTCTTTTCATGTAGTCCAGGGAGGTACATCTCAGGTCATTCACACCAGCATGGACAATGTCAGAGTCATACTTGTACTTGCTGTTGAGTGACCTGAGTGCTTGCGTTATGTGGTGGATTCTAGCGCCCGACAGGCAGCTTACTGTGACCTTCTCCTTACTCAATCTGGTGAGTGGGATGTCAGTGTGTCTGACTATGGAGTCACCTATGACGAGTGTGTCTGGCATTGTGTTTGGCCTTAAGGTCTGTGACTGTTTGGCACACTGACTTTGTGGTCTATGTGTTGCATGTGTTGTGTCCTGAGGTGGCAGTTGTTTGGGTGTCTGCTTTGGTGGCCTCTGCTGTTTTGGTAGATTTTTGGTCAGAGCCTCCGAGTATGTCTTTGTGTGTTTATGTGTATGATTTGAAGTTTTGATAGTACTATGTGAGACTGGGTTTGTGGTGTGTATGTGCATTTATTTGGTAAGTCTTACTACAAGACTGCAAAATACCTATTCTGTCAATATAAACATTTCATCTTATTTATCAGAGATGAGTTATTTTAAAATCAAGTCTGTGAATGGGGATGTAACATGGATATCAAAAGGCATTATGTCATACAAAGTGGAGTTACAGAATCTTTTATTTAAAGTTGGAACAGGCCATTGAGACTTAACGGGGAATGGTGACTCAGCACCCATTATTAGATACTCAGTAATCCATTTAACTTAACACTTCTAGTATAGTGGCTGTAGTTATTCATGCCAGACTTAGAGACTGTTGACACCGGATATTAATTACTGTGGGAACAAGATGTGCTTCATGTAAAAGATGTATGATCTTTGAAGAAAGACATATTAAAGGCAAGATATCAGCTGTAATTGAATTCTTCTGTTTCCATAAGGAATATTACCCTTTATCAAACATCTTACCGCACCTTCTAATCTCCATACAGTGGTACATGTTCTTGGCACTTCAAATCGTAATACTGGAATGCTCTGTATATGGGGTTTCCAGTCTTGGAACTTGACTGCTTGCAACTAATACAGAACTCCACAGCCTGAGTGCTCACTGGGGTTTCTAGGTGCCACCATAGTACATTGACTCTGCTGAGCTTACACTAGCTGCCCATTAGACAAATTATATTTGAACTTCTTGAGCTGGTTTATTTGGCCTTATCTTCCTTACTGGAGGGAACTTCTGACCAGGTGTTGCCTGACTCAGACCTTGTGCTCAGTTTCTCAGGAGCTGCTAGGAGTTCAATTAGTGTACCTTGAGTGCTCTGGGAGTCTGGAATTTATCAATCAAGGTCCTTACCTTTGGAACATGCTAGCTGGCTGCCTGAAGGATTTCCTAATACTTGTCAGTTTTAAGCGCTCCTTAAAAATGCATGTATTTGATATAGCTTACAACTGAAAAATGTATAATTTTTATCACTGATACAGGTCATTTATTAGTGTCAATTAATGTAATTGTTTTAACTTATTTTTACTCATGTATTATTGTACTGTCTTGGCCTTTTAGCATATAGGTTTATAGGTAAGTACTAAGGTATCTGCACTTATGAGCCATTTTAGCCATGACAATTTCCCTTTTTGTGCTCAAATTAACCTATCCCAGTTGGTTAGAAATTGGCCTTACCCATCACATGGTCAATAATGATGTAATACTCGTAGTGATATTTTATTATAATATATTTTATTGCTTCACATTGCTTTAATATTGTACCTATATTTTTTTATGTTTTACTTTTGATATGTTGCTCTATTGATTTCCTTACAGACAAAATAGTAAGGTTAAGGTTGGATTTGCAATTGACAATAGTGAGACAGTGAAACTGGACTCATCTCTGATGACAAAGGTGTGGTGCAGCAGTTGTTTTAAATGATCTGAAACTGGAGCACTCTAACAAATGTGGAGTGTTGGGGGTATGGTTGTGGGCACAGGAGTGTGATTAATTTTGAGGATTCACCCGACCTTTCCCCAGGGAATGATGTAGCAAGGCTCCCAATAATGGGTCTAAGCAACTGACAGCCTGTGGCATGCCACTATATTTTGCTGCTTTTGTTTTTTCGGTGAAGATTTGTGTGATGCCAACTACTGCTACCAATGCGTCTATATTACAGCATCGAACAGGCTGTTAACCAAACGCCCTTTTATCGACACATATTAAGCAAAATACAAAAACCCTGAATGGCCACAAAAGCAAATTTTTTCCCACGGGAAAAATCGTTTGGCCAATACAAAAAAAAATTCAGACCATACGAACTGGAGGGCTTTGCCCCACATACCCCCCTAACTAAATATACCAACTCTGAGATTGTACTACAGTGGAGGAAGAAAGGGCAAATCCTTGATGATGGCCAAGTGATTTTTTTCCCCTGGGAAAAAATTTGCTTTTGTGGCCGGTCGGGGTTTTTGTATTTCACTTAATATGTGTCGATAAAAGTGCATTTGGTTAACAGCCCATTCGATGCCATAATATAGACCCACTACCAATATGTGATGATCACCAATATGTGCCAGCCCCATGCTGGGCCAGTAATCAAGGCACACCTGAATCTTCACCACTGACACTAGAGAGGGACATGCACTTGGAATACAAATCAATACACTCAGTATTTCCAGATTCCTCAGACTCTCTGCATCAAGTACAATTTCCCTTACGACCACACAGGGAACACATTTAGCCAGGGTCTGGATGTCTCTGTAGCTGTCTCCCAATAGGTCCCCAGTAAGACTCCCCATTGGTACAGCTATAGGGGTTAGATCCTCAGCCAAGGGTCCAAGACAAGTCCTCCAGCACCTTCTCTGCAAACCCAGTGCTTTGTATCCCTGCACCACATAGCTGACACACACACTCTTTAACATTTAATTTTCACACACACACACACACACACACACACACACACACACACACACACACACACACACACACACACACACACACACACACACCTGGGAAAGGCTGACACAGATTATCTTCTCAACAAGCTTTGCCCAGATTATAAGGTAGTTAGCACTGCCACAAGTCAGTTATTATAAGGCTCTTAAAAGGGTATCCAATTATACTGTGTAATATTAATGCTAATACAAATGGTAGTAGTTCAACAAGATGACTAAGCCTTCTGGAGTGGTCCACACAGTGTCACCAAATAAATATATGCACTCTCCAAGGTTAGATACTTTTTGCAAGGACCAGCCACAAAAAAAACTTGTAAATATATTTAAAGGAGTACAACAGGTTTCTCTAATGTATTCCTCAACTTCACGGCCCTTTTCCTCCCTATTTACATTTTCCTCTGTAAAGCAACAACAATAAAGCATTTACAATTTTTATAATTCCCCTTACTTCTGTAACAGAAGCCTACCTTCTCATACTGTGATGGTTTCACTTACAAAATGATTCTCTCACGTTTGAATAAAGCTTGCTGGAGTTGGCCAATTACTGACATCATCGAGGCCAGGCAGTGCAGGCACTTTTTTTTTTATCAGTTCCCTCCCCCAAAGTGACATCACACAGCCGTCATCTGATTCTAACTAAAATAATAGGCCCACCCATTCTGTGATGTCATGGCTCCCTTGCCCTTCCCCAAGCCTGAGTGCTGTTCATTTTATTCATTAGTAGTGTAGTAACACCGATGTTTGGAAACACAGAAATTTGGTATGCATACTTGCACATTCTGCACGGCAAATGATGCTTAGGTGGTGTATCGCTTGCATGCTTCTCTGTTGTATTTGCACCAGATACTGCTAGTGTGCGGTGCAGGAATAGAAAGATTAAAACATTACCCTAGTATCAGAGGTGGCATTGCAACATATTCATAGTGGCTTAACATGAGAGTAGCTCTAAGCAAGCACCATATGAAACCTGAACAAGCACCTAGAATTATTCAGTGCAGCTTCCACACCTTAAGTCTGAAAATGAATTCACATACTCACATGAATAGGAGTAGCTGCATATTGATGGCTAAAGGTGTATGGGCATGTCAGGTGGTTACTACACTGCAAAACTGGTATGTAATGGTGGAGATATTTGGAAGGCATGAGCAAACACACCAGTATATTAAAGCCATAGCACTAATTGAACTGGAGGCTGGCAAATAGATTTAGTAAGGGATTTTGTCCATGCACAAATATTTCAACAGTGATTCTTTGCAGTGGCATCCATTATCTGATTCAATGTAAGTTAACCTTGATGTCCTTTATTTAAAAGAAAAATCAATAAAAAATGTATTTTGTTACAAGTGACTTCTGGACACAAGAAAAAGGAAGGGAAAATATAGAAATGTGGTTTGTATGTACAAAGACAAATCCAGGGACACTGCAAAAGGTTTTTTTGCAAACCAGCCAGTGGAGTAAAAACATATGAAGGCAAACATTGCATACCAACACACTTTGTACATGTAAATCTCAATTTTTAAAAAGGTGGAAGCATGAAGTGATACCTTAACACTTAAATTAATAAAGATCTAAACTGGTTAATAGTATAAATGTTTTATTCTTTAGCTCCTTGGTGCAAGACCGTACTGGATGTGATTGCAGTCAAGTAAGGCCATGGCTATAGTGCAGCAAAAAAAATGTCCCCTCTAACAAAGGAAGTGCTAGAGCAAAGATTAAATTACATGAGTCAAGCACCCTGCTGAGATCTGCCAATCAATGGAATTACCAGGTCAAATTACCCTCAGGACTTTGACAGCTAGGGAAGCTAAATGTTATGGGGGAGGGGAGAAGTAAATGGACTGGAATTCATTGTCTCACAAATTAGTGCCATTTAAACTAAATTAGAAAAAAGGCAGCAGTAAACAGCACTTTGAGTGTGTTATGTGGAATTTGCACTGGTTCTGTTTTAAATAGTCATCCAGCAGCAGGGAATGTTACTTACACTGTTCTATTTTACTCAGTATTTTGTACACATGCAACATCTATGGAATGACAGGAACTTTAGGCAAACGGAGGCCTACATGATGTAACATTTTTGAGCCAAACAATGATTTCTGGGATACTGGATGGCAACCTGATTTATCCAAACCACGTCAATATGCCAGCCTCCAGGTGGTCAGAGTCTGGAATTACATATAAAAATATTTAAAATCCTGTAAATAATCCCAGAGTGCTGTTAAAAATGTGGTACTCCTTTAATAATAAATAATAAAAGTACATGAAAATACTGAATATATATTCACAGTAAACCCCAGAGTTAAGTTCACAGGAAATATTGAAAAGAACATTGATGGACAGACGCAGGCAAATAAAGAAAAACAATAGCCAAACTAAGCTTTACTATATTCCTGACCGAATCTAAAATAATTACTGTTTCCTAGTTAAATTACTTAATACTGCAAGGCAAGATGCTGTGAGTGAGGGTTGTTCTAGTCAGGCTTCCCAAACAGAATATGCAGTACTCTGAGATTTCTCTTTGTAATATCTAAAATGTAATTTCCAAAAGGGCTGGCAGAAATAACATCATCTGGTCACCTGACTCTAGGTTCTCACAGTATTCTATTTGAAGCTGAGACAAGAAATTGGCACAGACAGCCACAATACGCATCCAAATGTTTATGGAAGTGCCTGGGGCATTCCCTCTGTTCACTGAGCTAATGGGCAAAGGCTCTTCCCCAGACATAGCGAGTCCAGTCCTATTCAGCACTGTGGGGTGCCTTTTAATGGCTTAACAGCTCATTTACATTTCCCTTATTTTTCTTAAAGTTAACCTCTGCTGTGCCAGTATCCTCTATTAAAACATATACATTTAATTCAGCTACAAAAATACATGTACATTTCTCTTCATTTCAGCAGAGTGCACTGTTGATACATTTCAACACAAGCAAAGCTCACAAATACATTTTCAGCACAATTATCTATACAAAACTAGTTTGATATACAAATGACATACATTTGTAATACATTTGTAACACAAGCATCTTGTATAAATCAGTTTGATATTCAAGGGACATATAATGCTTTACAAAACTCTAGCTGGCTATGCTTGCACTTTCCTATATCACCCCCCCCCCCAAACTGAAGCTAGTTTTACAAGTGACCCTTGAGAAACATGGCTTAAGAGAAATAACTCTATCTGGGAATATGTTACCTCATTCCCTATCTTGAGAGCACATCTGCATTGGCATTGCTGACTCCACTACAGTGCTGTATTGTGATGTCATATAATTGCAGTTCGAAGCTCCACCTTAATAACTTGGCATTTTTCTGGCTGGCTTTGTGTAGCCATGTTAAGGGATTGTGGTCTGTAACTATATGAATTTGCTTTCATACAGATAAGGCTGAAGTTTCAGCAATGCCCATACTATGGCTAGACATTCCTTTTCTACAGCTGCATAACATTCCTCCCCGCATTGGACTCTATGGCTTAGCTATACTACTGAGTGTTTTTCTCAATGAGGAAACCCTCTAAGTACAGCCTCCACCCCATGGTTTGAAGCATCTACCTGCACAACAAATTATTTGCTGTATTCTGGACTGGCTAACACAGGGGGTCCTCCCAAAGTTCCTTTAAGCCTCTGGAATGCCTGCTAACATACTGAGGTCCACAGTACCATGTATGGCTTGTTTTTCTTTGTCAGGTCTGTGAAGGGAGCAGCGAATGTACTATAATTGGGGACAAACTTTCTTTCCATATGAATGCCCTCACCTGTTTTTTGGTAACAGGGGCAAGCCTTGCCTGAATGGCTTCCTCTTTGGCAGATTCTGGCCTGATCTTACCACTCCCTACTCTATGTCCCAGTTAGGAGACCTCTACCATACCCACCTGACACTTACTGTGCTTAATATTCACTCTTACCCTCTGCAGTCTGCCCAGCCCATCCCTGACATGCTAAATGTGCTCTTGCCAGGAATGACTGCAGATGACAATATCATCAAGGTAAACAAGGGCATAATCTCCTGCTCCTGCTAGGATACAGTCTACCAGCCTCTGGAAAGTCAACGGGCCATTTTTCATCCCAAAGAGCATCTTCATGAACTTATGCAAGCTGAAAGGAGCTACAAAGGCTGACCTCTCTCTTGTGCTGGGAGTCAAAGGCACCTTCCAGCAGCCCTTGGTAAGACAAGTAGTGGCCATATACTTAGCCCCACCCAGCTGCTCTAGGGCTTCATCTGTCCAAGGCACGGGGTAAGTATCTAACTCTGTGTGACTACTGAGTTTCCTGTAGTCCACACAGAACTTGGTGCTGCCATTCTTCTTTGATATCAGCACCAGTGGAGAGGCCCAGGAACTGCTGGATTCTTGGATTACTCCCAGTTCCAGCATCTCCTGTATCTCCTCCTTCAGAGTCTGTCTGATTTGCTCAGGCACCCTGTAATGGGCCTGCTTTATAAGTCTTTGGGGCCCTATATCCACATAGTGATGCACCAGGTGAATGCACCCTGGTTTCCCAGTGAACATGTCCCCAAACTCCTGTAACACTGCTTGGATTTTTCAATCCTGGGTAGGGCATAGCCACTGGGACATTGCTACCCCTTCCAATGAGGTGTAAGTCCATGCCTCACTGAGGAGATCAGTCACCAGATCCACCTCAGCCTCCTGCTGCCATCCACTGCAAATTCAGCAGAAGGGCCTCTCTGTCATGGTAAGGCTTCACCATGGTACAGTTTGTGCCCCTGCCTCCTGCCTAGCAGTTCTACCATGTAGTTAACATCAATGACCTTCCTTAACACCTTGAAATATCCCTCCCAAGCTGCCTGCAGTTTATTGTGTCTGATAGGAATGAGAACCATCATCTGCTGCCCCACAGCATACCCTCTGGCTCGAGCATTCCTGTCATACCAGACCTTTTTCTGTTGTTGGGCTCCTGCCAGGTTTTCACGGGCCAAGCCCGTGAGCTCCATAAGTTTTGTCCTGAGGTTTAGGGCATATGCCACAACAGTCTCCTTGTGCGATTCATACTCACCCTCCCATTCATCACAAATCAACTCTAAAGGCCCCCTCACTCTGTGCCCATACAGCAACTCAAAGAGTGAAAAACTGGTGGATTTCTGGGGTATCTCTCAGTAAACAAACAATAGATGGGGTAAAAATTTGTCCCACTCCATCTTAAACTGGTCTGCAAATGTCTGTAGCATGGTCTTTAGCTCAGAGTATAAAATAGCCACAAGACCATTAGTCCAGGGGTGGTGGGGGGTGTCTTTAAGTGCTTCACCCCACAGCACTCCCACAGACAAGCCAGTAGGTGTGACATGAAATTGGCACCCCTGTCAGTCAGCATTTCTCTTGGGAAACCTGCCTTGCTGAAAATCTCTAGCAAAGCATTTGCCACCTTCACTGCCTCAATGGAGGACATAGCCACCACCTCAGGGTATTTAGTAGCATAAGCTACTACCACTAGGATATACTTCTTCCCTGTGGAACTTGGGGTACTCAGAGGCCCCACAATATCTATAAGCTACCCTCTGAAATGACTCCTCAATCCCAATCAAAGGCATCAAAGGAGCTTTGACCTTGTCTCCTGCATTGCCTACTTTGTGGCACTGCTCACAGGTCCTGTAGTACCCTCTTACATCCCTGGCAATCCCAAGCCAATAAAAGTTCTGCATAATATGTCTCTTGGTATGCTTTATGGCCATATGACCTGCAAGGGGAATGTTATGGGCTGTAGTTAGAAGTGCCAGATGGTAGGCTTTGGGCACCACCAACTGCTGTATTACCTCATCTTCTAGCCCTCCCTCAGGGGTCCACTCTTTATATAATAACCAGTTGTTCCAGTATACAGAATAACTTTTTCCTTGAGAATCAAATGCCTCCCTAGCAACCTCCTTAAAGCCTTGTAATGTAGGGTCTGAGAGCTGAGCCTGTCTCAACTCTGCCTTTGTAACTCTTCCCAGCTCCCCTTCCACAGGAAGTCTGGTATCCTCTGACAGCAGTACCTCACTGTCAGCCTGGGCACTACTACTCACATCTGCCCATGCAGTCACTCTGTCCAAGGGGACAACAATACCCACCAGCAGCTCTGGCTCACCTTCAGCCTCACTGCTACAGGGTAGCTTCTTCCCTGAAGAAGCCACCTCACCAGTCATGGCTTCAGGTGTGTGGTCTTTCTGGGTCTCCCCCAGGCTACCAGAGTCACATGCCTGTCTCCAAGCCTGACCTGTGTGTCACTCCATGCACACAAGGTACTGCATTATCAAAATCATTCCCTATCAAGCCGTCTGCAGGGATATCCTCAAATGCACCTACTTGCTTGCTTCCCTTCCATCCTCCCAGTTAAGGTGAACCCTGGCCAAAAACATTTGGAATGGGATCCCTCCTAAAGCTCTGACTGGAGTGTACTGCCCAAGCAAGTACTGCTCCTCTTTCAGGCTTCACAATGGTTATATCAGATGCTGTGTCTCTCTTGGCAGTGTTCTGTTCTCCATCCACTAAGATTGGATATAAACTCTGCTGGTAGTTTGGTACCCCTGTTGTCTCCATATATGCCTCGATGGGCATATATATGCTATATTTCTCCACTGGGTATATTTAAAGCATTTAACCCTTGATCTTGGCCATGTACCTAAACTAGTGGCTTCCCCTGTTACTGGCAGACTCAGTTGGGGCAAGTTCGGCTGCCCACCATGGGTTCCCTTATATCCATGTGCAGCACTGGGTATCCCTTTCCTGTGCAGTGATGCCTTGCTTGCTAGGTACAGGGCTGACCTATGGTCAACTCGTGCCCTAAGCAAAAGGTCTCCACAGTGCCCCAACACCACTTGGTGCTCCCATCTTGGTCTACCTACAGTATCCAGATTACTGGAAAAGTGCCCCTGCTATTGCAGCACCCTAGGTGGCTGCCTAGTTGGCCTATGCCTAAAGCTGGCTGTGGCTAGCTATAGATCTCCCTTTTCCCCAACTCATCTGCAGAGTTGCATTCCCTGTCTGCCAACAAGATTCTCATGTCCTCAGCCAAAGTGCTAAGGGCTTGTTTCCTCACCAAAAGGTCTGCCAGTCCTTGAAAAGTGGTGACCTGACACCTTCTCACCCACCTATGAAAATAAGTGCTTAGTTCAGCAATGTAATCACATACACTTTTATCTGCTTTGCATCTATGCTCACGAAAATGTTTTCTGTAAGCTGCAGGTGTTAACTTAAAACACTGTAATAAACAGCGCTTCACTTTTTCATACTCTAAACAATCAGCATCAGACAATTTAGAAACAGCAAATACAGCTTTGCCATGGAGAAAGGGGTTGAGGAACTGTACCCAGAGCCCTTGTTCAAAATTATACTGTTTGCATACTCTTTGAAACGTATGAATAAAACTACCAAAAGTATCACCTTCTTGGTACTGAGTAAGAAGTTTACTGACCTTTATTGCTTCTGGGGTACAGTTACTCCCTTCCCCATTACCTCCATGACCCTGGCAAAGAGTCTGCATTTCCTTTTCATGTTGCCTCTGCCTCTCATTTTCTTTGGCTTCCAGAATTCTCAGTTTCCTCTTTCTCTTCAGCCTCCAAATGCTGCATTCACTCTGCTGATTCTAATTCCAACTGTTTCACCTTCAGTTCAAGTCTCTTTAACTCCAGACAGGTTTTACATCCTCTGAGGAAAAGTTGAACTGTTCTGTTTCTGAGAGCTGCAAATCCCCATCAACAGACTGGTTATCCTCTTGGTCACTGGTCTATGCTGTAGCTGTGATTAAGGCTGCAATAATTTCCCCTTTAGTCAGGTTGGCATGCCCCATTCCTTTGGCTTGGCACATCTGAGTCAACTCTTTCCTTGCCAGCTTGCCATAATCCTCTGCTGACATCCTTGCCTGCTCTCCATGACTAACTGAGCTAACAAAAAGTAAATAAATAAAACTATTGTGATATGAAACTCTGAATGTCTACCGTGTGGCTGCTTGAGAGTACAAACACCTTCTTTAGTGACCACTGCTTACAGGCTACAGGAATTCAATATCCACACCACTGATCAACAAAATGTGAGCACACGATGATCCCACCACTGCCAATCAATATAATATGTGATGTCCACCACTACTACCTATTTTTGAATATGTGTTGTCCGTATGCAGGACCAGTAATCAAGGAGCCTGAATCCTCACCATTGACACTGGAGAGAGATGTGCACTTGAAATATAAATGGGTACACAGTATTTCCAGATGCAGATGTCTCTGCATCAGTACAGTTTCCCTTGAAAGCACACAGGGAGCACACTTAGCCCAGAGACTGGATGTCTCTATATCTGTCTCCCTCCAGGTTCCCAGTAAGATTCAGCACTGGTACAGCTGTAGGCTTAGATACTCAGCAGAGAGTCCAAGCCAAGTCCTACAGCATCTTCATTGTAAACTAAGTGCTTTGTGTCCCTGCCCCAGGTCACTGACAAACACAATCTTTAAAATTTAATTTTCGCACATACACACACACACACACACACACACACACACACACACACACACACACACACACACACACACACACACACACACACACATACACCTGGGAAAGCCTGGCTCAGATTACCCACTCTACCAACTTTGTCCAGACTATAAGGTAGTTACTGCCACCAATCAATTCTTATAAGACTCTTAAAAAGGTATCCAGTAATACTGTGTAATATTGATACTAATACAAATGGTAGTAGTTCATGAAGGCAGCTAACTCTTCTGGAGTGGCCCAAACAGTGTCACTAAATAAATGAAAGCACTCTACAAGGTCAGATACTTTCTACAAGGTCCAGCTACAAAACGAGTTTTAAATATATTTAATAATAAATAATAAAAGTACATGAAAATATTGAATATATATTCACAGTAAAGCCCAGAGTTCAGGTCATAGGAAATATTGAAAAGAGCATTGATAGACAGACTCAGACAAATAAAGAAAAACAAAATCTAAACTAAGCTTCACTATATTCCTGGCTGAATCTAAAATAATTACTGTTCTCTAGTTAATGTACTTACTTCTGCAAGGTAAGATGCTATGGGTGAGGGTCTTTCTAGTCAGGCATCTCAAACAGAATACTCCATACTCTGAGATTTCTCTTTGTAATATCTAAAATATAATTTCCAAAAGGACTGGCAGAATGATCTCATCTGGTCTCTTGCTCTAGGTTCATACAGTATTCTCCTTTGAAGCTGAGAAAGTAAATTAGCACAGACAGCCACAATACACATCCAGATGTTTATGGCAGTGCCTGGGGACTCCCCTTTTTTCAGTGAGCTAAAGGGTATTCCACAGACCCCATGACTGTTGTCCTATTCAGCACTGTTGACTACCTTTTAATGGCTTAACAGATTATTTACATTTCTCTTATTTTTCTTAAAGTTAAGCTCTGCTGTGCCAGTATGCTCTATTAAAACATATACATTTAATTCAGAAACAAAACTACGTGTACATTTCTCTGCATATCAGGAGGGTGCACTGTTGATACATTTCAACACAAGCAGAGCTCACAAATACATTTTCAGCATAAGCATCTCTACAAAATGAGTTTGCTATACAAGTAACATACAGATGTCTTCGGCGGATGCATCTGCAGTCAGCTAGATGCTCTATGGACAAGACAAGTTTTGTTTGGTACACCTGCCCAGCAGGTTATGAAGAAAAATGGAAGAAAAGGCAAAATCTGTTCAAACTGTTAAAGATTTTGTTACTGCTCGCAGATATGGTTCGGACATCTACATTTATGGTAGGTACAAAACTGTACTTTCTAATACATTTTTAACACAAGCATCTTGTATAAATCAGATTGATATTCAAGGGACATATCATTTTTACAAAACTCCAGCTGGCTATGTTGGCACTTGCCCATATCATCACAATTTCCACGTGCTGTTCCCATGGATTTTGACTTGGTTTTACATTTGTTTCACCATTATCATTGCTCTAATGCAGCACGTGCATTTTTCTTCACTGTTTGGTTTCAGTTTTTGGGTTCTATCTTAATGTTTAGGCAGAACAGGGTTAGAATTTGAACAATACATTCATTTTCCTTTATGACATTTTAGAGTTATTGTCAAAGTCCGCCATGAAGTCCTAATGAGAAGAACTATGAACTATGTTCAGCAGAGTTGAAACAATTGCAGTGTGGACATCTTTTTGTATTTCTGTTGACATTGGCATTTATGAGCCATTTTTCCTGTCTTGGGAGTTTTTATTATCTAAATGTTTCCTGTTTTTTTTTTTTTTTTAATTATGTTTTATTTAATGCAAATGGACATTTGTGAAGCATTTGAACTCTGCTTTAAGTTTTAGAACTGGTTTGCCTTTGCTACATTTTTTTCATTTACAGTTGCCGGCTTCTTAAATAATCAGGTCTGTATTATAAGGATGAATGCTTAAAATTTCAAGCACCAGTTTGTTGACACATTTTAAGCAAACGCCCTTATAAGCGAAAGCTCTAAAGATCTAAAACGTTAAGTTCGAAATGTCATAGTTGGCCAACACATGCAAATGTAGCAGTGACGTAAAGATGTGTACATTATGAATTATGCATGTTTACCTTAATTTTAGTGCAGTATCGGAGTTGGTATGTATAATTAGCAGGGGGTGTGGGGGGTGCAGTGGGGCACATACCCCCTGCAAAAATTAGAGAAAAATTAGTGTATGTGTGTTAACTGGTTTGTGTTTTGGGAACGTGACATTTTGGTTAAGTGTAATTTTGGAGATTTACTGTTTGCAATTGGTATGATTACTTCATTTACTTTACAAACAGGAAGGATTATAGCGTATATTTAGGGTGTTCGTTACAAGTGAAATTTACTGTGTTTGCAGTTCATGTTCAATGCAGCAGTGGGGGATTGGTGTTGGACAACTAAAATATTTTGAGTATGTCGGTTTCAACTTTGTGAGCTTTTGCTAATGAGTGATCACTTAAAACGTGTCGACAAAGATGTGTTCGACATTTTAAACATCGGTTCTTATAATATAGACATAATCATGCTAAGTATTTTTGCTCATAAAAGGGCAAGTCAGCTGAACACTGACTAAAAACAGACACGTCAGGAGTTTTTAGCCTTGTAATGTTATATTTTTTATTATACTTATTTAGCTGCTTGATATTACCTCTTATTTTATGTAACCATGTTTCCAAGTGAACTTTCCAATGCAAAGTTGTTTCATTTCATCAGTTAGGTTTTTAAGTATTATTGTAATTGTTAAAAAGGCAGGAGTCAGAGATGGATGTGGCAGAGTTAAAGATGTTAAGATTTGCACTGGGCATGATGAGGGTAGACAGGATTAGGAATAAGTATATTAGAGGGTCAGCCTAGGTGGGACGGTTTGGAGACAAAGCAAGAGAGGCGAGATTGCGTTGGTTTGGACATGTGCTGAGGAGGGATGCTGGGTATATTGGGAAAAGTATGCTAAGGATGAAGCTGCCAGTTTAGAGGAAAAGAGGAAGGCCTAACATAAGGTTTATGGATGTGGTAAGAGAGGACATGCAGGTGGTTGGTGTGACAGAGCAAGATGCAGAGGACAGGAAGAAATGGAAACAGATGATCTGCTGTGGTGACCCCTAATGGGAACAGCCGAAACAAAAAGAAGAATTGTAATTGTTACTACTCGTTGTTTGATTTGATGTTTGCGAAGTACTTAGAAGCAGTATTATAATAAACTTGAGATTGGGTAATAATAATTACAGAGGATTGGGTATGGAAAGGGGATACATTAAGGTAACACCTTAAAGTGATGGTTACTCTGAGGGAAACAGGGATATCAGTTACTATTGCACATGTGCTTGGGATGGGATTGATACAATGGATGGACTAATGATGAATTTGTGCAAGAAAAATGGTCAGAAAGATAGTGATCAAGAAGTCTAAGCAACAGGTAGCTCAGAAAAAGAGACAAAGAAGGGGAGCTGTTCTCAGTCACATGTCTGACTCAACGTTGTATGCCACAAAAGGTGCCAAAGCAGATTAGAAAGTTGCAGTAATTGCACAGGGAATATTTAAAACACCTATGTTTCTGTGCTTTGGGAATGTGAGCATTCTGAGTTGGTATATATAAGTCATCATTATGTCTGTCCTTGGGAGTGGTGAACAGTTGGAGGGGAGTTATATGAACCATTGTTATGTCAGCAATATGTACAATTATGCAGTGGGAAGGAGTATTCAGAAATGCATTGCTTCTGTTCTTATGTATGTTTCTACTTACTGGTCTCTGCTATGCAACCAAGGAAATATTTATGTGATAAGCCTTACTAGAGTGGCATATGCTGTATTTCATTCTTACTGTAATGATCTGCTCCCAGAATTGAAGCGCAATGTGTAACTCATCATGACTTGAGTAAAATGCAGTAAGGTAAATACTCCACTGAGATTTACTGCTGTTATACAGTTTGTTCATAAAAATATGTATTTTTAATTAAATAAATCATAGGATTTTATTTTCATTGTTGATTACTGGAGCTAGAATATTCAGTATATTGTCACTGAGCATGCACACTTCAGTAGAACTTTATTTTTTATTTTTTTTATGAACTCTTGTATAAATGCACCCTGCTTCTAGCCTATGTCCCTTTAACAATTTCAGTAACATCAAGACTTGCAAGTTGTTGCACTGATATGGTGAAATTCTATATACAAGAGGTCAGACACTATCTATATTTTAAAGTAATTTTTTTATTATTTTTATCACTGTCAGTGTTTCTCTGAATTTGTCATGGTATGTAACAACAGGAAGGCAGAATTGTGTTGTGGGGTCAAAGCAGTCCTCAGACTGGTATATTTGGTTGGTTGGTTGGTTGGTTGGTTGGTTGGTTGGTTGGTTGGTTGGTTCGTGGGTTTGCTGCCTGGTTGGTTGGCTGTTCTTGCAGGTAGCCAGTTCTAATTTTTTTATGCCATTGAGGAAACACAACATAGTCAAACAAAGGATTCAAGATGCTGTCCTTTATCATTATAATACAGTTGTGCACTCTCTCATGCATGATACGGAATCATGGTTAATGTACAGCATATAGTGCATGCATAAAGTGCATAGCTAAGGATTTTTTGCAAATCCCATCCTTTGTCAATCTGATTGTGGTGTGAATAAATGTATAACATTAATGCAGACAGATGCAATACATGAAACATCTGTAATCTTGTAACATTAATAAACTTATCATAATGCTATATTAATACTTTGATAAATGTCTGTAATCACAGCTTTATATTTGAAAGGGTAGCTTTTAGATGACTCATTGTAGAGCATGTTAATTTTGGTAGGATTTGTAAATTTAATATAAATTTAATTTGTTAGTTACATTACTCTGTTTTTATTTTTGGTGTGGTATTCATCACGCCAGATGTTATGCAGCTACTTGAGCCCAGCTGCTTGAATGCCACTACGTTACAGCCAGCAGCTGTTAAAATGTATTAAGGTGCAGCAGCCATGGGGAGACAGTAGAGTTGCTACACAGCATTCAAGTTTGAGCAAGGTTACTGTAGTGGTCATGGGGATGGGAATGCAGGCAGAGGATTTAGGAAGCAGTCAGGAGGAGGCTTTAGATTTAGGAAGCAGGAAGGGAGTTAGGTTTAGGGAGAGTGTGAAGAGGTTTTGTGGTTAGGGAACAACCGGTGAGTTTTAACTTTAGGGAGTGGAGAGGACTTTTGGTTTTGTGAGCAAGCAGGGAATTTTAGGGTTAGAAAATGACTGGGGATTTTAGGTTTAGGGAAGAGGAATTGGGGTTTAGGTTTAGGGAGGGGGTTATGTTTTGGGAGTAGGAAGGAGATTAAGTTTAAGTGGGGGAGCTTTAGGGTTATAGGGGATGACTGGGAACTTTAGGTTTGGAGGTAGTAGAGATTTAGAATCAGGGAGCAATCAAGGACTTGGATTAGGGATGGAATTCCTATGTTTTCTGTCAATGAGATTTTAGGATTAGAGTTAGGGTTCTGGTAGAGTTATGTAGTTATGCAAGGTCAGGTGATGGGAGAGACATATCAAGTTCTAACACATATGAAGTTCTAGCACATAGGTTAGTACTAGGCTAACTGCCCTTGCAAACCATTTTAAGCCTAGCCAGTTATCCCTTGTGAGACTCAAACCCTGTACCTTGTGTTTATAAGGCAAACACCTTGACCATCAGGCCACCATTCCAACACTTATAATTTTCTTTGATCAGGCTGTTGGGTTTGTGGGAGTTATAGCACTTGCTAAGTGGAGTAAGTGCCAGCAAGCAAGCATGTTTTGAGGTAGTAGCACTCAAGTACATGTAGTACACACTATTGTAACCTTCTCCCTCTCTGTACAGTCAATATTAAACTCTTTCACGCCACAAAACATACTCAATTTGTAACTGTACTTGTAAATATTTTCATAATGTAAGTATCAATGTAAATAATAATGTAAAAACTCCTCCTCCGTTGTTTTCGACCTCTGAAAATATTGAAATGGCTATATTAATCTAATTCAATCTTTTACCATGTAATAAACTCATAAAACTCATATTTCGTATTTACGTGGCCATTTCCTCTTCACTACAGTATTTTCAAGCTTGTAAATGAACAAAATTATTGTATATCCTATACAGATAGATAGATAGATATTTGTATTTGGCCTCAGTACTGGATTAAAAAAAGAGTTCAATGACCTGTACACCTACTCAGTAACAAATGCCAATAAATAAGTAAATAAATAAACTATTAGCTTTTGTAAATATGTTTCTGTAAAACTCAGATACTGGTATTCTAATGTGTGAGTTTGTATGGCTTCTGCTCTTTTAGCACATATTCTGTCCTAATGAACATTGCACTGCTAGCAAGTACGGTTCAAGTTAATTTCTGCAGTAATGTAAATACTAGCACGTGAATAGTTGCAAAGTGAAGCATACACAAATCATCCCCCATCTGTTTGTAATATTAAATCATATGCTTTAGTAAGAAAGTATGCATTTATTCTAAAAAATACTTTGTAACATAAGTGAACTTTCCATTTTTAGCCATTTGTGAAAAATATTGCTTCAATGATAAAATATTTTAACTTTTGTTCTGTCTCTTTTCCATATGTTTAAGTTCAACTTTATGTTTTTTTTTCTTCTTAAATAATATGAGCATCAGAAAAATGATGACATGTTTTATATATTACAGGTCAGAGCCACTGACAATGGCAGATTTCCACGTTCTTCAACTACCAAGTTACATATTGAATGGATTCCAGTACCAGAGCCTTCCACAGAACCACTTGCCTTTGATGAACCACATTTCAACGTTGCTGTCATGGAAACAGACTCCGTAAACCACATGCTTGGTGTAATCAGTACAGAATACAGCAGCAGTCATGTGTGGTTTGACATTATTAGTAAGTCTGTGTTTCCTTACTAACACAGTCTTTGTTTTCTTACAAGTGCGCACAACTCGTATGATAAATCAGTTGACAGTTATTTGAGACTACTCTACAAGATAGTATTCCAAAAGCCTTAATCTAATCTTCAGCAAGTTAGTCCATTGCAAGTCATCTTTGTAAAGTGTATTTTTTCCAGAATGTGATAAAGTAGCCAGGATTAACTTTTCTGAAATTGTACCCATAGTTCTTTTCATTACTACTGCTATAGAGACTATGTAACATTGGGAAAAATGGTGCTCTTTTTCTCAGACATTATGTTCTTCCGCCAAAGGTTGTAACAAAGGATGGAGCATAATGCAAAACAAGATATATGAATACACACACACACACACACATATATATATATATATATATATATATATATATATATATATATATATATATAGATATACATATATATATATATATATATATATATATATATATATATATATATATATATCTATATACCAAAGTAATAGAAAAACAACAGTACCACCACTTATTCGTGATTATTTCTCCCGAAACAGAACTGCACAAGTAGTAATAAAACACAAGGGGGAGAAATAATAGGCAGATGTCAGTACTTAGCATAAGCTATTCAGCCAACAAACAAAGCGACTCGCTTTCCAGCTAGCAACCAGTTCAAGGGTACGCTTTTCATCAAACAAAACAATTTAGTGTCTCTATTACCAGTCGACAGCGCTTATCAGCTAACCAACAGTTCAGAAATATGCTTTTCAGCAAACGAACAGTTCAATATCTCTGTTACCAATCGACAACATAACAGAAGAGCCCTTCAACACAGTTAATTCATTACGTTAGAGTCTGTTCTTACTTCTCTTAGTCCACTGTTATTTCCAGGATCACCTTAAAATATTACTTCAAATAATAAAGCCAAGAAGACACGATAAAGGCTTTATTTAAAACACATAAAATATGGGCTAGTGCTTTCACCCGTAGGCTACCTCAGGCCACTGACTCTTACAATTTGCAGTACCTTTTTATACACATTTATTAGCTATTAGCCTATAATTTAATTAATGAATATTCATTTAGTTAAAGAAGTATAACCATCACAATCTTTCAACACCATAAGCAGTCATTTAGTTAAAGACATATAATTATCTAAAATTGCCAGTACCATATAGGTGTTTAAATAATCTAAATTCAATAATTAACATATCTACACTTACGTACTTTAAATACATACAAGCAAAAATATATTAAAAAATTATATATATACATATATAAAATATATATCTAAAATATAAAATTTAAAATATGAGAAATAATACATTTGTTTGTGTGCACTTATACACGCGTGGTATATATAGTATAGTGTAGTGTAACATAGTCTAAATACCAATCCCATATAAACAAAATGTGCTTCCTGGGGTAGGGTTCACATTCTTATATGGGATCATAGAATAAATGTTACTTCCACACTATTCTATTTATAAATTCTACTTTGTAGCTTCCTGCCTTTTAATGCTGGCTTTATTGGAATCCTATTGTTCAGCCCTGGTGGTTGGTCAGCCCTAAATCTAATTATCCATTTCATTTCGTTTTGTTCAGTTCTATTAGTAATGTCCCTTTGTCTAATAGTAACCTGATTACATTGGATTACCATAAACTTAAACTTGTGCTCTATGGAAGTTCCCATTATGTGTTTAGATAGTGCATTGTTGCTCATTTTCATCTTAATATTGTATAAATGTTCTCTAATCCGATCTCTCAATCTCCGGTCTGTCTTGTCTATGTAGAAGGCTGTACAGCTTTCACATACGAGAAGATAGACTATATGAGATGTGTCACATGTAGCTTCCACTGTGAACGTATAGGACTGCTGTGTCATGGGATGTACAAATCTTGCTGTATCATTTATCAATGGGCAATACCTGCACTTTTTACATGGTCTTGTCTTTCCAATATTTTCACATATGTTATCCTTCCCTACTTTACTAGGGCCACATAACATCCTATACAAGTTTAGTTTATTTTTATATATAAATTTCAGGCAGTTACCTACTACATTTAATATTTTAGGGTCCACTGTTAATATGTCCCAATACTTCTTATATGCATCTCGTACACCTGCCACGTCTTGGGTATGGTAAATACACACCTTAGTTTTATCTGAGTCATTATTAGGATGTTCTTTAATATCTACAGTTCCTATCTTTGTGTTCATATTGGCAAAGTATGGATGTGCAATATTTTCCCTCAGCTTGTCAATATTCATAAATCCTTCTTTTATCTCATCTGGCCTATATGATCTATCCAATAACTTCACTTCTAATTCATTCAATTCACACCTGTATCCTATATCTGTTGAATTCAGGTGGGAAGCCCTCATCGTTTGTCCTTTTACTACAAAGTAAACCCTGGATGCATGCTGGTTCTATGCAAGAGTGAGTTCCTATAACATTCTTTTCTGTATACTCCTGTATTTAAAAATCCCCCAGGTAACTTCTCTACAAATAAATCCAAAAATGGTATAGATTGATTTGATGCTCCCTTAGTAAATTTTAAATATTGTGTGGAGTCATTTACCTTATTAAAAAATGCATTTAACTGCTCTTCTCCTGACTTCCAAATAAGAAAGAGGTCATCCACAAAACGAGTGTAGAACAAGACCTCTGTCTTAAACTCTATCATTTTAAACAACCAACTTTCTTCCCAGTCTGCCATTACAAGGTTGGCGTAGCTATTGGCACAAGAAGTGCCCATAGCTACACCATCCCCCTGTATGTATAACTGGTTATCGAATACAAAGACATGGAACACCTTGTATGTAGGGTATAGTGGGGTGATCAATCATTAGATATTTATAAAGTTCTTCTTTAATTTTACCTTGATTATATAAAATGTTTAAAGATATAGACACTCGTTCTATAATTTTATCTGCTTGATCTGGCTTGATTTTACTATAGTATGCTTCAACTGTTGAACATTCTTCAAACTTCAAAAGGCCGTGACAATAAGATCGAAGTTTTGAAACTTCAAACGTTTTTAATGCAGATCTTAGTACAACGTGGAATGGGATATTTACCATTTTCCTCACTCTAGTGGGATCTCGGAGTTGGTGTATTTAATTAGCAGGAGGTGTGGGGGAAAAATCGTAAATTTTTTTTTTTAATTAGATTTTCGAAGTTTCAAAACTTCAGTCTTATACTCTTGAACGTATGAAGTTTGAAGTTTTGAAACTTCAAGCTTCTGAAGTAGATCCTTATATATATATATATATATATATATATGTGTGTGTGTGTGTGTCTGTGTGTGTATGTGTGTGTGTGTGTGCTTCTGACATAGCAAACCAAGCCCAAGAAAATCTGAAGGTGTTGTTGCTCAATGCTAGGACTCTAAACAAGAAACTCCATTCACTACAAGCTGTCCTCACCCTAGAGAATGTTGATGTCTGCGCAGTCACTGAAACAGACCAAACAGTTCAAGACCACACGTTTAGACCACCTACAGCTTAGGCAAGGACCAAAGATCGAGGTGCCTTGATTTACATAAAAAATAAATATACTTCAAGGCTGTTCAAACAAGACAGTGTACCTGAGCTTATCCATCTTCATCACCATGGGCGAAATCCCATACCACTTCCTTGAACAGTCTAAATCCCCCTCTATGACCCAGGAAACCTATAGCACTTATTTAGGCTTACTGGAAACACTCATCATCCAACCCAATACCATATTCATGGATAACTTTAATTATCCATTATTAACTGGGAATCATATACAACACCAAATGTTCAGACACAGAGATTCCTGCATTTTATGAACACAAACTCCGTGGACCACATTGTCAATACACTGATCAGGAGTGCAAACATACTGTATCTGGTCATCATTAATTTGGGGGAGCACTACACACCCCCTAGTGTAATTTTCTGTTTGGTAAGGTCAGACCATTATGGTCTACTTTGAAGTAAAACTGAAACATGGAACCTCAGCTAACCCTAAGATGTTAAGGAACTATTCTACGGCTAACTTCCTACTATTAAGGTACATTCTGTGCAAAGACTGTACATCCACCCAAGTGTCTGTATGTTTTTGATTTTCTTTTCTTTTCCTTTTTTTTGTTTGTTTTTTGTTTTTGTTTTCCTTCCCATCCCAAACATTTGCTCAGTTAAACTGGAAATGCTCCAAAGCTCCTGTTGCTGTTTGTGTAAGGTATCAGCGAGTGCATTTGTATATCCTATGATGGGCTGCCGCCCTGCCCTTTGCAAGATTAGTTTCTGTGCTTTGCAACAAATGAATGCCAGCATGAGTTGTGCTTTCCTCTGACTATGATTTGGATAAGCAAGTAGTCAGAAAAATGAACAAACTAGTATATTGGCTTGTTCGTATGGGTGGTTATTTTATCTAAAGCAGTTCACCAGATGTTCATCATGTTACACTGCTGCAGTCATTACACTTGAGTTATCCTGCTGTCAGGTGGTCCCGCAGTCGGCCAGAGTTCCAAAGTCTTGGTCCAGCGTCGGTTGCTGTCGCTTCTTCCCTGACGTCAGTGCGCCAGGGGTATATAAGATGCATCCGACGCCATTTTCTTCAGTCTTTCTTGCCGCACGGTGCCTGAAGCAAAAGCAGTTCGCAAGTGCCGGTCGGCCGACTCCTGAGATTTTCGAAGTCGAATTTCAGATCCGAAGTCTTCAGTAAAGCTAAGTACCCCATTGGGGAAACTTTTTTCTTACCTCAGGCCGATGTCAGAAAAAGTTAATAATTGTATTTCTTGTGGGAAGCAAATACCTCATAAGGACTTCCACTCTTACTGTATTCCATGCCTAGGCCCTGATCACGACATCACTAGTTGTCGGTTTTGTGCTAGATTTAACAAACGCACTATAAAACGATGTTTTGATTTTGCTTTGCACTATTTTGGCCGAAGGTTCAATTATACAATGCTGTCAGAACAACTGATGACTGCAGTTCATAAAAAACGCAAAGACAAGGATAAAGACAGGCATCCGAGGTCCAAAACCGACAACGAAGCCTCTTCTAGGCCAGTCGCCGATTCGCCGGTTCTCAGTGAGGTGCTTTTGCAGCCCCTGACACCTGCTACCTCAGAGCCACAGGCCGCCTCTGACTCCCATGTGGAGACAACTAGGCGTCTGGAAACTCAAGGTATTGGGCCTACGGAAATTAATCCCTCAGATGGGTCTGGAGCCGCTGAGCAGGCATCGGCTTCTGAGGGTGTTTTCAGACCTTCACAGCTTACCATTAAAGCAACAGCCAAGAAAAAAACACCATTAAAGACAAAGACGCAAGTATAGCATTCTCCTGGACAGTCCTCCATGCTTAAGAAACAGATGCTCAAAATGGCTGAAGACCTCATTACTCTAATCAGGGGTTCCCATCCCCCTCCTGAGAAAAAGCCTAGGCTGGATACAGACTATGATTCCTCTGATCATGTTTCCATTTCCTCTGATTCCTATTCAGACCAGGGATACTCTCTACCCCCCTATGAGGACTCTGATGCTGAAGAATCTATCCCTTCAGCCTCTCCTCTTGAGGATTACTCTTTTGGGGAAACTTTACATGCCATGAGGGTGCACTTCCATTGGGAAAGTCAGGATTATTCAGAATCCAAGAAAAGGCTCAAGGATTTCCTTTTATTGCCTCAGCACAGGCCCCTGGCTATTCCACCTGTGCTAGATATTGTGGATGATGTGTTCTCTGAATCCAGCTTATCTCCTGATTCTTTGCCCCCTGCACCAGCCAAGCCAGATAGGTATTACAGAGTCCCTGACTCTCACAAGTTTCTTTATAAAAACCCTTCAGCTGACCCAGAAACCATTTCCCAGGGTCCCAAAGGGGTTAAGGCTTCCATTGCCAAAAATCCAGTACCCTCTGACAGAGATTCCAGAGCTTTGGATAGATGGGGGAAGAAAGTTTACACTTCTGCAACTTCAGCAGTAAGGGCTTTAAATTGCCAGTTTCACATGCTTAAGTACCAACAATATTTAATGGCTCAGTTAAAACAGAAAATGCTTACAAGCTCATAAGCTCCTGACTATAAAGAAATGCAGGATTTATTGCATGCAGTTGAACAGCTGGGAAAACATACTCTGCAATGTGGTTTTGATTCTTTAGAGGCCTCTTGTAGAGCCGCAGTTACAGGTTCTGTGATTCGAAGACATGCTTGGTTAAAAGAACAGAGTTTACCTGATCATGTTAAGGCAAAATTATTGGATGCTCCTTTACAGCATGATACCTTGTTTGGTGTTAAGGCAGAAGAGGTGTTAAAGAAAATGGAGGATAAAGCTAAATCTATGCAAACAGTCAAAGATTTCTTACAGGTACAGCCACCTCGATTTAGCAGAAATTGGCCTACAAAAAATTGGTCCTTTCCAGTGTCAGACAGGCCACAGAGAGGCAGATACAGACGCCCAAGAGGAAGATCTCAACCCCAAGGCTCTTACAGACAACAACAGTGGGGTACCTCAACCCCAAAAGGAGGTGAGGACAAGTCTCAACCTTACAGGAAACAGTCCCAATAACTTCCCCCTTCGTATGCCAAGCACTTCCCTTTTGGCAGCCCCCTTGGGGGAAAATTAGCACTTTTTTCTCAAAATTGGCAAACAATCACCTAAGACAAATGGGTTCTGAATATTGTGTCTCAAGGTTACAGGTTCCACTTTCACACTTTACCAAGGCTAAAAGGAATGCCAAACCTGCCACAAAATCAATGGGCAGAGGCTCAAAAACAAATTTCAGCCCTCATGGACATGAGAGCTATTCAAAACGTACCACAGCAGGAACAAGGACAAGGATTTTACTCAAGACTTTTCCTGGTCCCCAGAAAGGACAAAGCCTGGAGACCCATACTAGACCTTTCAACTCTAAATACTTGCCTGGATGTTCTGAAATTCAAAATGTTGACACTATAGCAGCTTCTTCCCATGCTGGGCAAGAAGGCTTGGCTTGTTACTTTGGACCTCAAAGAGGCATACCTGCATGTCCGTATCAGACAAGATTGCAGAAGATACCTCAGATTCAAAGCTGGTACAATGCACTACCAATTCTCTGCACTGCCCTTTGGCTTATCTACTGTGCCCAGGGTATTTACAAAGTGCCTGGCACCAGTAATTGCATTTTGCAGACAAAAAGGAATTCAAATATATCCATACCTGGACGCCTGCCTCATTCAAGCAGAGAAAAAGGACATTCTTCTAAAGCATCTGACGTTTGTAAAAAGGTTGCTAATTTCTCTAGGGTACACAGTAAATGAAAAGAAGTCAAAACTAGTGCCCTCACAACAGATAATGTTCCTGAGTGCCAGCTTAAACACAACTGCCCAGATGGCTTATCTCACGCCAGACAAACAAGGACAACTGACTCAATATTTTCAGTTGCAGGCAAAAAAGTCCCATCTCCCCGCAAGAAAAATTCTGCAGGCCCTGAGATTCATGGCATCATGCATACTACTAATTCCATATGCCAGACTGCATATGAGGAAATTACAATGGTACCTAAAAAGTGTTTGAACTCAACACTCTCACAGTTTAGAAACAGTAATACCAATAATTCCCTGCCTACAACAGGAGTTTCAATGGTGGGCACAGGCATGTCACCTCAACAAGGTCAGCCTTTCACTCTACCCACAGCCAGGCAGACTCTAACAACAGATGCTTTGGATTACGCCTGGGGAGCACACATGGCAGGAAAATGTATTCAGGGCAAGTGGACCACAGACCAAATGCATCTTCACATTGATCAAAAAGAGATGTTGGCTGTTCAAAATGCCCTAACAGCTTTCAAGGACCTTCTGCATCCAGGACAATTATTACTAAAGACAGACAACACCACAGTAATGTGGTACATAAACAAGCAAGGGGGCACCCATTCTTATCCCCTATGCAGGCAAGCCATGACCTTGTGGAACACAGCTCTAACTTATTAAGTTCATCTGCAAGCACAATTCCTGCCAGGAAAGAAAAATACTCTGGCAGACGATCTAAGCAGAAATATCATGGACCCTCACGAATGGAAATTGAATCCACAAATCTTCAGCATGGTAACGCAAAAATGGGGGTGCCCAGACATAGATCTTTTTTCCTCCCCACTAAATTGCCAACTACAAAAATTCTGCACAAGGACTTACCACACACAAACATGGAAAGTGGACGCTCTTTCATTCAGCTGGAAAAGCCTAAAAGTCTATGCCTTCCCACCACTGCCTCTACTTTCAAAGATACTCCTAAATGCCAGACAAGAAAAAACACAGATGATTCTGATTGCTCCAGACTGGCCACGCCAGCACTGGTACCCAATCTTAAAGAACTTAGCTCAAGGCCCACCATGGATTTTGGCTCAAATTTCACACCTTCTGACTCAACAAAACAATCAGATCCTGCACAGTCAGCTCAAAACCCTAAACCTGGCTGCATGGCAGATTCATTAGTCAAACAGGTAACACCTCTCTCTAAAGCTGTTATGGATGTCATTTTGGAGGCCAGGAGGCCTAGCACCAGGAAATCTTACTCAGAAAAATGGAAGAGATTCTGTGCCTGGAACCAGGATCAAAGCTTTGACCCTGTTGTCCCAAACATTCCTCAGATTTTACAATACTTAACGGAGATGCTGGACAAAGGCCTATCCTTCTCATCAATTAAGATCCACGCCTCTGCCATTTCAGCTCATTACAACATGGATCCTCCTTTATTCTCTCATCCCTTGCTAAAGCAGTACCTCAGAGGGGCTAAAAACATAAGACTGCCCCAGAGAGCACCAACACCAACTTGGGACCTCAATTTTGTTTTGGAAAAACTGACCTTGCCACCTTTTGAGCCAGCCAATACAGCCGATCTAAAATTTTTATCATGGAAAACAGCTCTGCTCCTGACAGTAACTTCAGCACGAAGAGTCTCAGAGCTACAGACATTAATGGCAGTGGAACCTTTTATAATATGTCATCAGGACAGGGTTTCTTTAAGGACAAACCCTACCTTTATGCCAAAGGTGGTATCTAGTGTGGCTCTTAACCAAACCATCCATTTGCCAACTTTTTATCCAAACCCCTAGAATAAAGGGGAGAAACTTCTGCACTCCTTGGACATACACAGGCAGCTACGCTTCTGCTTGGACAAAACAAAAGCTTTCAGGAAAACTGAGCAACTGTTTGTAACATATGCTGCAGGATCACAGGGCAAGGCTATCTCAAAGCAGACTATTTCCAAATGGATAGGACACTGTATTCATTACTGCTACACACAGCATGGAAAAGCAGTCCCTAATAACATTAGGCCACATTCTACCAGAGCAACAGCCACTTCAACAGCCTTTCTCAGAGGAGTACCAACCAAGGACATTTTGGAGGCGGCAACTTGGAGTTCAGTGCACACCTTTACCAAGCATTACCACTTGCCTCTTTACTCTAAATCCAGAGCAGGATTTGCCACTGCAGTTCTGCAGGGCCTCATAGCCAATCCTAACTCTTTATAGACCAACCACCCAACCTTAGTTTTGGGTTTCTACCCAAGCGTAATGACTGCAGCAGTGTAACACGATGAACATAGTACAGTTTTGTACCTACCATAAATGTAGATGTTCGAGTGTTCACACTGGTGCAGTCCAGGTTACCCTCCCTCCATCCCCTCTGTCCTAGCTGGACTTATCTATACCTTTCTATCCTATACAACCTTTGTGGTGCATTTGCTTGTAACTAAAGGTATTGTTTTTATTTTTTATATATGTTTTATTAGTAATATGTATTGCCTACCTACTTGGGGGCACCTGACATCTGGGACAAGAAAAACTGAAGAAAATGGCTTTGGATGAATCTTATACACCCCTGGCGCACTGACATCAGGGAAGAAGCGACAACAACCGACGCCGGACCAAGACTTTGGAACTTTGGCCGACTGCAGGCCCGCCTGATGGCAGGATAACCCAAGTGTAATGACTGCAGCAGTGTGAACACTTGAACATCTACTTTTATGGTAGGCACAAAACTGTACTTTCTTGACTGTGTACAGGAAATGAGATTGCATTTGCTTTAATGTTTTACTTTAATTTATTTGACCTTATTAATGAAGGTCATTCTTCCACTTTTATTTTCAGTAAGGTAATTCACTCTACTGCCAAAACATTTCCCCAGCTGAGTTCAGCTGGACAATCAAAGTGTTTGTGTTAACATCACATAAGTGATATTTCATATACACCCCACTTTAATAATTAGTAGCCTCTGTCTTAGGTTCATAGGTAGTATTAAGCTATTGTTCTTTAAGAATCTTAAAAAGCTTAGCCTTTTTAATCCTTATAGTTTACTTAATATAACCCAGAGGTGGCAGAACAAGTATATGTTGTAACATTTACTTGTTCCCTCTATCCATGAAGGACATGGATGCTAAACCAGAGATAAATTTACAGTTTCCCATCCATTTATCAAAATTATGCTTGAACATAGTAAGAGAAGTACTTTTCTTTATGATGAATAGAAGATGGTTCCATGGAAGAGATATTCTTGTGATACATACCTATCCCCTCCAACATGTTCTATTTATGTTGCAAAAGAGATTGAGATCCTTTGAGTGGGTGTTCACACTACCATTGGACTTCCAAATATGCAATAAGTCTGACAGGATAGGGTCTGTTGAGGCTCTGTATATGAGGAGAGGTTACCTCTTATTAGCCTGTATGATACCGAGAAGATGGACAAGGCTTAGAGATGGTCTGCATAGTTTTTGTAATTCAGATCCTTGATTTTCTTAGTAAGAAAGTATTGTGGTCATTCCATTTGTGACAAGTTTCTGGACAAGGACATACCAAGTGGAAGATTATATTCAATGAACAGCCTAATAAGAGATGAATACAGTGGAATGATTAATTCCCTGGACCGGGATGCCATACCTTAAGGTATAAGTGTTTACTCAACCTAAATATTATACCAGTTTCATAGATTATTGCTAGGCTAACTGTCCTTATGGACTATTTTAAGCCTAGCCAATTACCCCATGTAAGAATCAAACCCTGCACCTTGGGTCTGTAAGGTAAACACCTTAACCATTATGCCAGTCTCCCACCCTGGTCATTTATCTTTTAAGGAAACTAGGTTTTATCCTTCCATTCTTCTCAGGGTTTTTGGTTGTTACCTGTCATAACCCATTCTCTCCAGAGCCATGATGTCTCCACAGTGGTTGGATACTATCATTCTTGTCAGTATGTTACTACTGTGGCCTCAGTGATTGGGTACTATGTCAGCACTCTTTTTTCACTTATAAGATGTTCTTCGTTTTTCACTGTTGCAGTCATCACATTTGGGTTATCTGCCTGCAGGTAGCCCTCAGCCCGTCTGAATACCAGAGTCTTCGGATTTCTGCGTCAAATGCTGTCGCTTCTTCCTTGACGTCAGCTCATCAGGGGTATAAAACATGCAGCCGACGCCATTACATCAGTCTTTCTTGCCGTGCTGTGCCTGAAGCAGAAGCAGTTCGCAAGTGCCGGTCGGCCAACTCCTGAAATTTTTGTTTTCGAGTTTTAGACCTGAAGTCTTCAAAAAAGCTAAGTACCTCATTGGGGATCCTTTTTCTTGCTCTAACTGATATCAGTAAAAATTAACAGTTATCTTACCTGTGGAAAGCAAATACCTCATAGAGATTTTTATTCTTACTGCATCCCCTGCTCAGGCCCAGACCACGACGTCCCTCCATTGTCAGGCTATTTTTGCAGCTAATTATTTTCGTACTCATTCTGTGTACTCCGAAATGGCTTCGTCAAGCCATCCAACTAGCGATCTTCTGAAAAAAACATAAGGATAAAGACAGAGACAGACTGCATAGGTCCAAAACTGCCGACGATGCTTCCGTTAAGCTAGTCACCAGTCCGCTGGTACTCAGTGAGGTGCTTTCACAGCCCCTGATACCCACTACTTCTGATTTGCAGGCCTCTACTGAGACCCATTTGGAGTCCGGTATGCCATGAGATGCTTCTTCGACTATGGAACCTGCGTATGTCTCTACCTTGGATGGGTCCGGAGCCGGTGTGCAGGCACCGGATTCTGAGGGTGTATTCAGGCCTATAGACATTCATATTAAACCGACACCATCGTTTTCATCCAGGCCTAAAACTCGCACCACGCCGAGAAAACCGATGACCAAACCACAGGCCCAGGCCCATATACCTAAAAAACAAATGCTTAGAATGGCTGAAGACCTCATTACATTGATTAGGGGAATCCAGCCTTCCCCCTCAAAGAGACTTAGAACTGAGTTTCCTTCTGATTCTTCTGATTAGGAATCATTTTTTTCTCTTCCTTCTGATTACCAGGATTTGCCCTTATCTACTTATGAGGATTCTGATGCAGAGGATTCCATTCCCTCTACTTCTGCTACAGAAGATTTTTCTTTCGGTGAAACCTTGCACACTCTTAGGGAGCATTTCCGCTGGGAAAGCCATGATTACTCTGACTCCAAAAAGAGGCTTAGGGAATTCTTACTTCTACCGCAACACAGGCCTTTAGCTATCCCTCCTGTTCTGGACATTGTAGATGATGCTTTCTTGGAATCTAGCCTTTCCCCAGACACTTTATCTCCAGCTCCCAGAAAACCTGACAGGGTATTACAGAGTACCTGACTCTCACAAGTTCCTCTTCAAGAATCCTTCTGTGGATCCTGAGACCATTTCCCAAGGACCAAAAGGCATTAAGGTTACTGCTGCCAAAAATCCTACCCCTTCTGATAGAGATTCTAGAGCCTTAGACAGATGGGGTAAGAAGGTATACACTTCTGCTACTTAAATTGCCAGTTTCATATGTTAAAGTATCAGCAGCATGTTATGGGGCTACTTAAACAGAAAATGATGTTGATTCTTGACTGTACTGAACACAAAGAATTACAGGATTTAGTGCATTCTGCAGAACAAGTTGGTAAACATACTTTGCAATGTGGTTTTGATGCTTTAGACAGGGGTGTCCAACCTTTTCAGTTGCAAGGGCCGCATTGAGTCAACAGAAATGGTCTGGGAGCAAACTTCAAAAAAAAAGGGTCTCTCACATAAACTGAAGAGCAAAAAAAAAAAAAAAAAAAAAAACACAACGCATCATAAACTAAAGAGCAAAAGACCCCAGGTTTATGCAGACTAATACAAAGTCGGCCCACTGGCTGTATTGTAGGTGAATTTGAACAATAAATAAATTAATAAATGCATAATATTTGCCCTAAAATTCAATATCTCATTCTACCTGTACTACTGCCATGTGAGGTAAATCAGGATTAAATACATATAATAAACATTTCAAAGTTCATTAGATATGAATACTATCCAGTCATAGAATTTATGGACTTTTTATTTTCACAGTTTGCTACAAGTCTTGATAACAGTGAGTCACAAAAGTTTGTTGTAATTTAACATTTTCATTAGGCTTATCTTCCTAAATCTGAATGTGTGTTCAACAGAGATTCTGCTCTTGTTAATATATTTTTCATTTTGCATTTATTGTCATGGTCTACTTTTCTCATTTGTAATATGTTGTGTCTCTGAGAAAATTTATTTTAATCTCTGTAACCAGACAAACACAGGAAGAATATTGTAATCTCCTACTCCTTTATGAATTAGAAATGAAGAACAGTATGGATGAGATCTGTAATTTTTTAAAAAATATTTTCATTTGTTGCTTTTACAGATTTGCAAATGATAAGAAAAATTACTATTACAACTTTCAAAAATTATATAACAAAAATCCCTAAACAATTTTGGACTGAAAGAAAGCACTAGCTAAATCCAGAAAAAAAATCCCAATCAAATCCCCCCTCTGTTGACAGTAACTATGACATTTTCCGAGAGTTTAACAAGCACAAATTTAATGCAGTTACAACCTTCCTCCTTAAAAAACAGCACCTAGATAAGGCCTTCAAATAACTCCTCCAAGCAAAATGCATCACATTCAACAGAACAACGACTTACTAACTAAGTCCTCTTACAAACAAAAAAAATGCAGAACTTTTCTCACTTCAGCCAGTATCTCCATCAACAGTTAAGAAACTATTCCAACATTAAAATTAAGCTCACTAGCTCCAGATAATTTCTTAGTGCGAGTTCTCTAATAAAAAGCTGTTTATATAGCAAATCTTATGAGATTCTTATGAATCACTTTATAACTGACTCATACATCCATAAACGATATATAAACATTCATGTTATCCCCATTCACAAGAAGGAACATGACTCAAATTATCAAATTTCCCCATTGCTACATTATCATTACTTGCAAAGGTTGCAGAAAGATGCATATGTAAACAGATCATCACTTTTAACAGAAAAGAATATGTTATTCTTAATACAACACAGCTTTACACCAACCCATTGCACTGAATCTGCCCTAGTAGCATTCCAAAACACCATCAACCAGAATCATAATAAAGGACAATTTGATAAACAAAATATTTCAGTTTCAGTATGTGCTGTCCTTGCATTGTAAAGTTCTGTTTTATTTTTTCATATAAATAAGCCACATAAAACTATACAACCCATAAATGGCTACTTAAAACATTAAGTAATTTCAGTTAACAGAAAGCAATATTGCAGATGTCTTTTAAAATATGAATATTGTTGAAAGGATATAAACATGTAGGTAAGGTCAGATAATAGCATAATGATATATAGTAGCAAAGGCTTGGGCCATGCTTCTGTTAAGGTCATTATGTTATGCTTGATAGAAGAAAAAGTCTAATAATTTTTCCATTCGCTATTCAGTAAGTGCATAAAGAGATTTTATAGCAGTGTCAAGCTATTTGTTGTTCAACACACACACAAAAGCACATATATAAAGGAAATGCATTTTTAATTGTATGTTTAACTGATGGAAAAATAAAATGCCTTTACGGGCTTCTTGTTCTTAGCTCTGTCCTAAACTTTTGAAATGGTTTCATATAAATTCCTATAAACTACCTACATAACTTAAACTTCAAAGACAATATGTCTGATACTCTACTACACATCAAATGCACTCGTTACATAAGTGATGTAGTGTTTAAACTCACAAAATTACTTACCTTACCTTTTGCTATGTTGTAGTGTAACTGTAGTCAGTGTGTACTCCGAAATAAAATAAATCCTCTCTCCACGATCTCGCTCTTTCCTTCAGCTTTACCAGAACTGTAAAAAACGAACGAACGGTGTTTTCGCACATGCGCATACCAGCGGAAAGACACTGGTATGAAAAAACGTGAAAAAACGAAAGTTGGCGCATGCGCAGAACAGCAAAAGTACACGGACGTGTAAACACACGGAAAAAAAGTTAAATTGAAATTAAATTTAAATTTAAGGGTCGCGGGCCGCATGGAAGAGCTCTGAGGGCTGCATGTGGCCCGTGGGCCACGGGTTGGACACTCCTGCTTTAGAAGCATCTTGCAGGACTGCTGTCACTGGGTCTGTACTTAGGAAGACATTCTTGGCTTAAGAAACAAAGCTTGCTCGATCATGTAAAAGCTAAATTACTGAATGCTGCCTTAAACCAAGATTGCCTTTCTGGCAACAAAGCAGAAGAAGTCCTCAAAAGGATGGAGGAAAATGCTAAATCTATGCACACTGTTAAAGATTTCCTACAAGTACAGCCTCCCAGATTCAGTAGGCATTGGCCTTCTAAGAACTGGTCCTTTCCACTGCCTTCTAGGCCTTTTCAGTCCAAACCCAGGAACAACAGACCACCTAGGCTACAGTCTCAGGCTTCGCACAAACCTAAGCAGTGGGGGGCTCCCACTTCCAAAGCAGGGAGTAGAAAGCCACCTCCCCTACAGAAAAATGGCACAATGACTTAACCTTAACCCTTCCAAGCCCTGCTCTAATACCTGCTCCCTTAGGAGGAAAGTTTGCCTTGCATGCAAAAAACTGGGAACTTATTACCCAGGACAATTGGGTTTTGAGCATAGTCTCCCAAGGATACAGATTCCACTTCCACACCCTACCAACACCAAATGGTTGGCCAAACCTACCCCCAAATCAGTGGACAGAGGCCCAACAGCAGGTTCTCTCTCTTTTCAATATCAGGGCTATTCAGCCTGTCCCAGCGCAACAAAGGGGACAAGGATTTTATTCAAGATTTTTCTGGTACCTAGAAAAGACAACTCCTGGCGTCCTATCCTGGACCTCTCTATTCTCAACACCTGTGTGGTAGTTCCAAAATTCAAAATGCTAACTCTGCAACAACTTCTTCCCATGCTAGTCAAGGATGCCTGGCTGGCAACCCTAGACTTAAAGGAAGCTTGCCTGCACATCCCAATAAGGGAATCTTGCAGAAAATACCTAATCTTCAGGGCAGGCTCCATGCACTATCAGTTCTCTGCACTTCCCTTTGGCTTATCTACTGTGCCCAAGGGATTCACAAAGTGCCCAGCTCCAGCCATTGTATTTTGCAGGCAGAGAAATATTCAAATTTACCCATATTTGGATGATTCGTCTGATTCAGGCAAAAAGCCAGGACTTGCTATTACAACACCTAGCATTAGTAAAGAAACTTCTAACCTCACTGGGGTACACCATCAATGAAAAGAAATCTCACCTAGTACCCTGCTAACAGATTGTATTCCTGGGAGCAAGCTTGAACACAACTTCCCAGATGGCATTCCTCACTCCAGAGAAACAAGTTTACCTGACAACCTACTTCAAACTGTTGTCCACAAAACCCCAGCAATCTGCAAGGAAAATACTGCAAGCCCTGGGGTTCATGGCCTCTTGCATTTTACTAATTCCATGTGCAAGACTGCATATGAGGAAACTCTAATGGTATCTAAAATGCTTATGGTGTCAGCATTCTCAGGACCTGGAAACAATGATTTCTATCATTCCTTGTATCAAAACAGAGTTCCTTTGGTGGGCAGAGGCCTGCTACCACAACAAGGGACTCCCTTTCACTCTACCCCCTGCCAGCCAAACCCTAACATCATACGCATCAGGCTATGCATGGGGGGCTCACATGGCAGGGCAGTGCATTCAGGGCAAATGGAACCCGAGACAGATGCACCTGCATATCAATCAAAAAGAAATGTTAGCTGTACAGAATGCTCTGACAGCCTTCAAAGACCATATTCTTCCAGGCCAACTACTGGTAAAGACAGACAGCACCACAGTTATGTGGTACCTAAACAAGCAGGTGGGAACCCAATCGTACCATCTCTGCAGACTAGCTATGGCTCTGTGGAACACAGCCTTGAGCTACTAAGTACACCTGCAAGCTCAGTTCCTGCCAGGCATACTAAATTCACTGGCAGATGACTTAAGCAGAAATCTCATGGACCCACACAAATGGAAACTAGATGCCAAAATATTCAACCTCTTGAAGAACAAATGAGGGACTCCAGAGATAGACCTGTTTGCCTTCCCTCAGAACTACCAATTGAACAAATTCTGCACAAGAACTCCCCACAGTCGAGCTTGAAAAGTGGATGCCCTGTCCTTTACCTGGGAAAGCCTTTCAGTTTATGCCTTTCACCCACTGCCTCTCCTCTAGAAGGTTCTACTAAAGATCAGACAGGACAAGCCAAGGACAATACTGATTGCACCAGACTGGCCACGCCAGCACTGGTACCCCCTCTTGCACAGTATGGTACTGCTACAACCATGGCACCTGCCTCAGACCCCTTACCTGCTGTCCCAGCAGGTGGGCCAGATTCTGCACCCTCAGCTTCAAACCCTGAACCTTGCAGCCTGGCTAATTCCTTGAGCTCTCCAATAGCATCCCTCAGTAAGCAGGTACTGGATGTCATTCTGGAGGCAAGGAGGCCTAGTACTAGAAAATCCTATGTTGAAAAGTGGAAAAGATACTGTTCCTGGAGCCTGGCTCAGGGGATGGGCACAACGGTGCCCAGCTTACCTCAGATTCTACAGTATGTAACAGAAATGCTCCACAGCGGCCTTTCCTTCTCATCAATTAAAATTCATGCCTCTGCCATTTCAGCATATTATAATACAGAGCCACCCCTTTTCTCTCACCCTTTGCTAAAGCAATTCCTTAGAGTGGCAAAAAATTTAAGACCCCCCCCCCAAGGAGAGCTCCCACTCCAGCCTGGGACCTTAACTTTGTATTGGAAAAGTTCACTCTTCCCCCCTTTGAACCAGTGGCTACAGCTGAGTTGAAATTCCTTTCTTGGAAAACAGCCTTCCTTCTAGCCATCACTTCAGCAAGAAGAGTGTCTGAATTACAGGCCCTCATGGCAGTGGAACCCTTCATTATCTTCCATGCATTCAGAGTTTCCCTCAGGACTAACCCTTCCTTTATGCCCAAGGTGGTGTCTTCTGTGGCTCTAAATCAGTCCATTCATTTGCCTACTTTTTTCCTTAATCCACAAAACAAAGAGGAATGAATGCTGCACTCTCTGGACATGCACAGACAACTTAGATTCTCTTTGGACAGGACTAAGCCTACCAGAAAATCTGAGTGGCTGCTAGTTAGCTTTGCTGCAGGGGCAGAGGGGAGGGCTATTTCAAAGCAAACCATTTCCAAATGGATAGCCCATTGCATTCATTTCTGCTACAAGCACCATGGAAAACCTACCCCACAGGGGATAAGATCACATTCCACCAGGGCTGCATTTACCTCTGCGGCATTTCTCAGAGGGGTCCCTACCAGGGACATACTAGAAGCTGCTACCTGGAGCTCTGTACATACCTTTACCAAGCATTACCACTTGCCTATCTTTTCTAAATCCAGAGCTAGATTTGCCACTGCTGTCTTGCAGGGATTAATAGCTAGCCCTAATGCTCTTTAACTTCCTCCTCACTTCCTTAGCTTTGGGAATCAACCCAAATGTGATGACTGCAACAATGAAACATGAAGAACATAATACAGTTGTGTACACTTACCATAAATGTAGATGTTCAAGTGTATTCGCTGATGCAGTCCTGGTTACCCTCCCTCCAGCCCCCTGACTTCTCTTGGCTCTACCTCTCCTTATGGTTGGTATGTCTATTTTTCCTTGTGTATTTGCTTTTTGATGGGGGTTTTACCATACCATTTAACTGCTTCCTATTATGGGGTCACCTGACATCTGGGGCAAGAAAAACTGATGTAATGGCATCAGCTGCATGTTTTATACTCCTGACGACCTGACGTCAAGGAAGAAGCGACAGCATCCGACACAGAAATCCAAAGACTCTGGTATTCAAGCCAGTTGAGGGCTACCTACAGGCAGATAACCCAAATGTGATGACTGCAACAGTGAATACACTCGAACATCTACATTTATGGTAAGTGTACACAACTGTACTTTCTGCAGTGCTTCTTCCACAGCTTCATAGGTTCATAGGTGCGTACTAGGCTAATGGCCGTGGGGCCTTTACAAGCCTAGCCATAGGATTATCCTGGCATAGTGCCACCTGATGTTAGTTCCCAGTGCCTCTGTCGAGTAGAGCCATAGGAGTTATCCCTGGGGTGAATTTTCTGTTTCCCATCCACTCATCAAGATTCCTCTTGAAGAGGGTCAACAAGGTGGTCTGCTTAACATGTATGGGAAGTCTATTCCATAGCATGGTCAGTCTCTGGGTTATGAACCTGTCCCTCCAGCATGTTCTGTTGATTGTGGTAATAAGGATGAGGTCTTGGAGCATGTGGTGTGGAGGGATTGGGATTTCTTTAGATGTAGCATTTCTAACACAGATGGGTCAGAAATGGCTTTGTAAGTCAAGCAGAGATCGCCTCTAAGTAGGTTATATGAGACAAAGAATAGTTGGAGTTTTTTGAGTCTGTCCATATAGGACAAGTGTTTAATGCCTAGGATCCTCTTCATGGGGTACTTTTGTGGCCTCTTCAGTTGTTACAGGTGTCTATTGAGGTACATGCCAAATGGGGCATTGTACTCGATGATTGGCCTAATGAAGGAAGATTAGAGGGAGACAATGACCTCTTTCTTCTTGGATGCAAAACCCTTAGTAATGAGATGTGCCACTCAGAAGGAGTTTCTGACCACAATGGCAATGTGGTGATCAAAAGAGAGGTTGCTGGCAACCTGAGTTTGCAGATCTCTTATAATATCTTCTGTGTTCAGTGGACTACCATCAATGTGGTAATTCATGGGAACCAGGTTTTTCTCAAAGGGGATGATGACACATTTTTTTGGCCTTGTGCTTAAGGCCATGGTTCTGACACCAGTCGTTGGTCTCAGTGAGACCATTCTGTAGGATGTCAACATCACTTGGAGAGTTAATAATAGCTATCAACTTGCAATCTTCTGTGAACATTGTCAGCCAGAGTCCCTTCATGTTTGCCTGGACTTCAGAGAAGTAGATACCAAACAGGAGAGGACCCAGAACCGATCCCTGTGGGACTCCACTCATGACTAGTTGGCAGTCTAACTCGGGAGTCAGCTACTTTCACACTGTGGGTTCTGTCTGTGAGCCTGTTTGCAACCCACCTAGTGATATAGGGGTTTATGCCTAGCTTAGTGAGTTTTTCTATGATTCCTGAGTGGGGAATGGTATCAAAAGCCTTGGCCAGATCAAGGTAGGCTGTATGAACCACCTTGCCTTCATCCACAACTCTGATGACTGACTCAAAGAAGTCAACCAAGTTGAGCAGGCATGATCCACCTTTCACAAAACCAAACTGTGTGGGATCCAGAGTTTGGAGAATCCCCATATCCTTGTTTATAAGGTCCATGATGATGCGTTCCATAGTTTTGCATATCAGACTCATCAGGCTAATGGGGCAATAGTTCCCAGGGTCTGTAGTCTCTCATCCTTTGTGGAGAGGGATGACTGTAGCAGTGCGGCATTCGGTAGGGACACAGCCTGAGGTGAGGCTGTGATTCAACAAGGCACACAGGTGAGGTGCCAATTCACTCTGTAGTTCATGTAGGACACAGCCAGAGATATTGTCAGGTCCCTTAGAAGCTGTATTCTTGGCCTTGGACAGTGATGTTTTAACCTGTGCAGCAGTAATACTGGGTGCCTTGCAATCTACTGGTATTGTGATTGGTCCTTTGGGGGGAGGGGTAAAGTTGGCACTGAATCTGTTGGCCAGCATACTGGCAATATCTGTTGCTTCGGTATAGGAGGTACCATTTTGCAGTAGCTCAGAGCAAATCTGGGTATTGCCGTGGAGATTCTTTACATAACTATAGAAGGCCTTGTGGTTGCCTTTACTACATGCTGCAATTCTGTTTTCATAGCTAGCTTTAGAGGATTTGATAAGGGATCTCAACTTTTTGTTGAAGCTAATAAGGGAGTTTTTCCAGTCTTGGGACTTCATCTTATTCTGCATCAGTTTCCTCCTTCTGTTGTAGAGTTTGTTTTTGGCAGGGGACCACCAGATTGGCTTCCTTTTTTTTGGAGGAGAGTATCTTGGTTCTATTGGGTATGGTGAGATCCATGCATTTGTGTACGTGTTCATACAGTGCATTAGTGTACGATTTGGTGGTCACGCAACTATTCTTCATTTGCATGGGTGCTGTGAAGTTAGCCACCTCTGTTTTTAGGAGCTCAAAGTTAGCTTTGGAAAAGTTTTTCATAGTGGTTACCTTTGCAGGCGGGTGGAGGGTGGGTGGGATGTGGATTTCCAAGGTGATTAATCTGTGGTTGGATCTAACCAGGGAGGAGCTGACTACTGGTGCAGAGCAATGGTCACCCATGTTAGTAATGACCAGGTCAAGGATGTTGCTAACTCTAGTGGGGGTAATAACAAGCTGGTCCAGGGTACTGGAATTAATGAACTCTAGGAAACATTGGGCAAGTGTACTGGTACATGAGTAGTTTTCCCAGTTAATGGAGGGGTAGTTGAAGTGTCTAGTAAGAGAGTGTTAGGTTGGACCCTAATATTCTCCAGTTTGCTTAGGAGCATGGAGTGTGAGTCTTGCGACATGGTTGGGGACCTATAGCAGGCTACAACCTGAATTGCTGTCTTACACAATGTTAGCTGCACCTGAAGTATTTCTGATGCATTATGTTGGGCTACCAGTCCGGAGGTGCGCACATCCTTTATGAATATGGAAACACCGCCACCTTTGGAGTTTCGGTCCAAGTTCTGGGGCTGAAAGGTGTGGAATGAGTTATAGCCTAGTAGTGCAGGGGTGCTTTCTGCTGCCTTGACTTCATTTATATATTTTATGCTGCCATTTAATACTGCGTATACTGACTACATCAGAATTGAAAAAGCGCAGTTGTGTAAAATCTTACCATAATAGTAGATATCCTTTTCTTCACTGCTGCAGTATTCTAAACCAAAGGAATCCCCTGCCCAGGGCAGACGGATGCTCAGCCAGTATACCAAAGCCTAATGACCTTGTATGTACTGTACATCATGCCTATGGGCCCTGCACAGAACATAGGTCATAAAAGGGACATACGGACACAGCTAGCCAGAACTAAATTGCCCCAGAAGAGAACAGTGTCTACAGGACAAAGAAGTCCATGAACACCCAGTAGGAAAAAATGCAGAAGAAAAATGAGGACCCCTCAGCCAGAAGGGAATCTAAAACAAAAAACATAACAAACAAGAGGAGTTAGAGGGAGGGAGTGAATACTGCCACAGTGAAGAGAAGGACATCAATTGTTATGGTAAAATTTTACACAGCTGCACTGTGTCCTTTTCTATCACTGTTGCAGTATTCTAAACAGAAGAGAGGAAAAAAACCTCAAGAAACAGAATGGGAGGTGGAAGACTGAGAAGATTCCTCAACAAACCTATATAAAATGGTTCTAGCAAATCTGCTCTGGCCCTAGAAACCATATCCATCTTATAATGCTTAGTAAAGGTGTGCACTGAAGACCAAATAGCAACTTCAAGGATGGAATAGGTGTCCAACACCTTGAAGAAGCCACCAGAAGAGCCAAATGCCCTAGTAGAATGAGCTGTAATAGAAGCAGACATAGGTTTGCCATGAAAAGTATAACAAAAGAAAATGGCCTTAGATATCCAGGAGGAGATGGTTTGCTTAGAAATGGCCAAATCCAATGTCCTGGGATGAAAGAAAACAAAAAACTGATCAAACTTATGCATGGCCTTAGTTTTATCCAAATAGTACATGTGCTGTCTGTGCAAATCCAAGGTATGCAGGAACCTCTCACTATCAAACTTGTACTGACTGATTCAAGGCAACTCATTTATTACCTTCCCCATAAAAGAAGGATGAGTACAAAGGGACATCCTGTCCATATGAAAAACCAACAAAGAAGGAAGGGCCATAAGGGCCTGGAGCTCAGAAAGTCTCCAAGTAGACGTAACAGCCAGCAACAAAGCAATCTTCCAGATCCAATGTTGTAAAGAAGCAGAATCTGAAGACTCAAAAGGAGTCTGAGTCAATTTTTCCAAAGCAAAATTAAGGTCACATGCAGGAGGAATAGGTTTCAATGAAGGCCTAATACGCAGGACACTTTTAAGAAATTGTTTGACCTCAAAACAAGAAGCCAAAGGAGGGCTCAAGGGCAGGCAAGCAGAGATGGCTGACAAATGGGCCTGCACAGAAGAATGGGCCAGGCCAGACTGGAGAAACTCACACTAATAAGAGAGGACCAGAGGGACCGCTACTGACATAGGGTCCTGGTTATGAGCATGGCACCAGACAGAAAATCCTTTCCAGATGGACATATAAGATTTTCTGGTTGAGGGTTTCCTTGCCTCTTGTAAAATCCTCAGCACATCCTTTGAAAAGAGGTACCTGAAAGGGATCAAAACCCTACTACCCACAGTGTCAGTTAAAGAGTGGACAAGTGACGATGGATCAGAGACCCCTTGTCCTGTGTGAATAGATCCAATCAGTGAGGTAATTTGTGGACATTACCCCTGGCCAGATGCATTAAGAGAGGGAACCAGTGCTGTCTTAGCCAAAAGGGAGCCACTAGCAAGATTTTTGTGAAGTCCAGCTGAATCTTCTGCAAGACTCTTAGAAGTAGAGGAAGAGGACAGAAAGCATAAAGAAACATCCCCTAGGAAATAAACTGTGTCTGTCTTCCATGCCAGATGAAGTGGCACTCTCAAACAGAAGAGAGAACACTGCCTGTTCAGAGGCATACCTCTCAACCATACCGAATTACTCAGTTTTTACTGAGTTTTGGGCTCCAAATGAAGGGGTGCCACGATTCCTGAGTGGCACCCCTTCATTTCCAATTTTTTTATTTTGTTTTTTTTAATTATTTCAAATATGCACTGTTGGAGCTGACATCATCACATGCGTGATGATGTCAGCTCCATCAGGGCTATCAGCCAGTCGGAATTGAGCTCCTTCAGCTCACATCATAATTTCTGGCTGCAAATGTGAGTGGGAAGCACTCATTTGGATTACTTAGCAGCTTGCTGTGGATGTATTTATCAAGAGTGGACCAGAAAATGTTAGCAGCACTCGTGTCATCATTGGGGGAATCATTTGGATTTATTTTATTAGCAGCACTCATTTGGATTTATTTTATTAGCACCACTCATTTGGATTTAGTTATTAGCAGCAGCGTTTGGATTTATTTACCGGGCCGGCACTCAAGTGAATCATTGGGGACTCAAGTAAGTGTGCGTGTGTGTGTGTGTGCATGTGTGCGTGCGTGTGTGTGTGTGTGTGTGTGTGTGTGTGTGCATGTGATGACATATCATAAGGAGGTTTTGTTTCTATTCTAATCCCTTAAAGGCTGTGTGCTCGAGAACAGTGATTAATTTTTTGTATCGTATGGAAGTTTTCAGTTCCTTTGGTTTGAGTCAGTTAGGCTGACAGCTGTGCTAAGAGAAAAAAAAATTCGATATTGTTTTGGACAGCATGGATCTAAACAGTAATAGTGGTACTGAAGGTGTCATTAGGTCCATTATAAAAAGCTCACTGCAAATGCGAACTAAGAATAGATGAGAGATATATGCTACAATTATTGCATACAGAATGGTATAGGAATCTGCTGAGGTTAAGAGTTGTAGTGGTATGTTAGGGCTTTGTATGGGTCAATCGGCTGTGAACAACTGCTGTGTCAAATAAGCCCTGTATTGTAATCTCATGTGCTTGTTCAAAAGTGATGTATTTTATTTTCTCACTACTTACAGACGAAGGATGCTGCAATGTTTACATGGACCAGAATTCAGGGAATCCATGTCCGTTAGCCTTGTGTAAATTGGTATACAATTATTACATGGGTGGCTGAAGTATGCTAAAGTAAATTTAGTTTTGTGTATTTTGTGGGGTGGGTAACATTGTCAATACACAGTGTAGATGTTTTGTTATCAGTTAAACATGGTAAATTGTGCACCTGGCTATTGGCTGCCCAAGTTGGTTAGGGAACTGGTTTTGTATGTTTATGGGATCTCAAACTTGGACGTTAAGCAGGTCTACATCTTTTTTTCTAAACTGACTACAGACTATTAGGCTGACTCATACCTCTCAACTGTCTCTTCAGGGACATCCCTAATTTTGATTCAAATTTTAGGTCTATCCCTCTTAATCCGTCCTAAAATTGGTGACTTTTGGAGGAAAAGTGGCAAATTATGCTCAATAAATAATGGCAAGCAATAATTAAGAGTTCTAGATTTATTTTATTTCACAAAATGTACATTAATTAACATTCTTTTAGTCTGCCAATGTAAAAACAGCCTAAAGTCCCTAGCCACCACCACTTGTGAGCTTTGTCCAGATTTTTTATGTTAAGAGTTGAGAGCTATGGTGAGAAGTGAGAACAGAATTTGTATTCCCCCATTATTGGCTTTGTTTGTCCATGTTTGTTTGTGTTAAGAGGTTGAGAATTATGGTGAGTGAGAAGTGAGAACTGAATTTGTATTCCCCATTATTGGCTTTGTCCAGGTTTTTTGTGCTAAGAGGTTGAGAGCTATGGTGAGAAGTGAGAACTGAATTCACCAAGTTATAGCCATTAAGTTTCAGTCTTCCTATTTTTCAGGAAACTGCTGATCTGGCATAGTGGTATGTTGCTTTGACTGTAATGCATAGGGTCCTGGGTTCAAGACTTGCCAGTGAAATGCATGGTGGTAACACATTGTTTTCTAGCAACTTTCCAAAATTATACAAGCAATGTTTAAAATGTGTCCCTGGTTTTTGACCTTTTGTCTCCCCCCAAAAAACTGAAATTGAAAATAAGTGTGGAAAGCTGTGTTGAGATGCCTATGGCTTACACTATTGTCATTCTATTTATAGTGTGGGTGTGGAAGTAGACTTTTATGATGGAAATGTTCTGAATTGGGCAGTTTTGTGATTATTGGTTCATGCATTTTATTTCATTGCCTACAGTACAGCCTACTGGAAAAATGTTCAAGCAATAAATTTAAAATGCCCTCTGTCTAACAAGTGTGCTGTATTATACAAGGAATAAAACTTAATAAACTCAGGAAGGTGTATTTGTGTGCAAGGTGCCAATGATTTGAAAACAGCCTAAAGGTAATCTTTATCCACCACTGGCCAGATGCATTTTCTTGGATGTGGTGTGGGTTCCAATGCTGTTTCAATGAATGAGAGTTTCAAGGGCAGAGAAGTTTTAATGCCAAGCCTATTTTCATTGTGAGACAGTATTGCTTTGTTTAGCAGACGTCTATTTGTGTTTGTGCAATGTTGTGCAATAAAATGTAAAAATAAAATCCAAATAATCATTGTAGAAGTAAAGCAGTATGCACACATTAGTGTTTATGGTAAATGGGGAGAAATAGACAGGTAATGGGACATTGGAATGGTTGCAGGGGGACTCTGGTGCCATATTTTGGTTGTCTGTTCTTCAGTTTGCATTTGAAAATTGGTATCCCACAATTCCGAGTGGATGGGGTTATGTAATTATGTATGCAAATTAGATGTTAATCAGTGTACAGATTTGTACCTATTTTACATGGGCCTTGTTCAGATTTTTGATGTTTCCAGGTTGAGAGGTATGTTCAGAGGTGAGGCAAAAAGATCTACCTGAGGAATACCCCATCAATGGACAATGTCCAGAAATATGTGTCTGTGAAGCTTCCATTCATGAGCCTGTGTTTCGGACCTGCTCAGAGAGTCTGCCACTATATTGTACTCTGAAGGAATGTACAGTGCCAAATAACCACCTCCCAAGCCTGAAGAGCCATCGATTATTGTGCTTCCCTGCTTGTTGGCATAAAACATCACTGCTATTACTATTAGATCCATACATATGTGTGTGTGTGTGTGTGTGTGTGTGTGTCTGTATATATATATATATATATATATATATATATATATATATAAAATAATATAATCCAAAGGAGAAATGTGGTGTGTGCAAAACTGGTCAATCAAAATATAAGAAATCCAGTAAAAAAGCAAAGAGCGACCAGACCACAGCTAATAAAATCAAGCCAAGTTTTATTCCAGGAAATACAAATGGTGAGCGCTTTTGCAGTAAAAAACTGCTTCATCAGACAAATTTTTCATTCCACTCATCAGTTTAAAAATACATGTGAGCCAATCAGAACTCAATAGCAATTAATAAAACATCAAATAAGAATTCACTACTATTTAGCCCATTAAGGAGCTAGCTGTATCATAGTGGAGGGTAAATATACAATAAATACGAAAAGGTATAAATACATGTAAAAAAGAAGATACCTCTATGCATCAGTTTTTAATAAAATACATAAAGACAGCTATTTTTTAAGATGTCTCTTATCTAGCATAGGTTTGATGGAAAACTTATCATTCAACCCTTTCCCCATAGTGGCTCTCATTCTAAAGATCCATTCTAGTTCTTTACATTCTACTTTATTCCTTTCCACACCCCCTCTATTCCCAGAACATACTTTCTCCATGACCAAAAATTTAAATGTGTGTGATACATCCGTATCTATCACGTGTCTGGCAAGGGCATTAGTATCCGCTCTCCTCCGAATGTCATAAAGGTGTTCTCTGATGCAATCACGTAATCTACGTGTAGTCATACCTACATAGAAGGATGAGCACATTTCACAATAAGCCAAATATACTATATTATATGTGTTGCAGTCTGCTCTAAAGTTGAATGTCAGAGCCTTCCCAGTATCTGGGTGTAAAAAATAACCTTTACTATCCACTGCTTCACAAAAGTTACATTTCCCACAAGGTAGAGTACCTTGTACATGTTCAGAAGTCCCAGTACAGTGCATATTAATATTCCTCGGCCCACATAGTAACCTTTTAAGTGATTTCTGATTCTTAAAAGCAAAACTGGGTTTGCCTCCAACCATATTTTTTACCTTATCATCCACACACAAAATATTCCAGTGCTTCCTATAGATCCCTTGTAGCAGTCTGATATTACTGGAGTAAGTAACAGGTACTCTCAGTACTTGGTTTCTGTTAGATTCTTGCCTATCTGTAGGGGTACAGTTTGAAAATATGGTTTAGCTTCATTATTCCTGAGAGCCATCACATTGGACACAATAGGGTTAACTTCTGTAACTTTATAACCTCTCTCTTTAAATGTCCTCTCTAATGTGTGCATTTCTTGCATGAATGTCCCATCTTCCACTGTTAATCTAGACATCCTAAATGCTTGCCCCTTTACAACATTCTTAAACACATGGTTGGGGTGCATACTGTGTCTATAGACATATGTATTTCTACTACATTCTTTACGATAAACCTCAGTGTAGAACTTCCCTTTGCTTTTCCTTTTAACATTAATTTAACATTAATTTCCAAAAACTCCATAGAAGTAAATGAGGTTTTAAAAGTAAATTCTAAAAAATCAGTACTATTGTTGACATTATTAAAGAAGGACTCAAAGGAGTCCAACCCTCCTTGCCAAATAAGAAAGAGATCATCTACAAATCTCCGATAAAAAATAATATACCTACTGAGATCATATGTCAAAATATAGTGACGCTCCCAGGTCCCCATTACAAGGTTGGCGTAGCTATGGGCACAAGAAGTGCCCGTAGCCACGCCATCCAACAGTCTATATACAGACTGCTCAAAGAGAAATAGGTTATTTTCTAGTACAATTTCCATAAGAAAACATAGAAAATCTATAGTGGCAGCATCATATGTGCCATCTTCTATCAGGTATTGTTTCAGATATTCTATGCCAGTCACGTTAGGGATCATAGTAAAAAGTGATTTAACATCCATAGTAACCAGTAAACAATCAGTTCCAAGATGTGTATTTTCTACAAACTCAAAAAGGTCTCCTAGAAATTGTTTGGTGTCTTTCAAAATGTGCTTATTTAAAGCCAATACAGGTTTCATATGGTGTTCTGTGTAACTAGAGAGGGGTTCAGTACTCCACACCCCACCAGCCACTATGGGTCTCATAGGTGGACAGGAAGGGTGTTTATGGATTTTGGGGAGCCCCTGAATAATGGGTATAATGGGTTCCTCCACTATAAAATAATTGAACAGATCAATATTTATAACACGACTTTGTAAACACTCGAATAAAGCATTGTGAATTCTATTATTAAAAGAATGAATATTCCCATTAGGGACTTCTTCGTAAACATGGGCATCATTTAACATAGATAACATTGTCTGTCTATAGAAATCATAATCCATCACTACAATTCGGCCCCCTTTATCAATGGGTCTAATACACATATCGTGATTTCAACATAAAGATGATAAGGCTGCCTTTTCATCTTTGTTAAGGTTGTTGTGACACTTAGTAGTTGTTCTATTGTCGCAAAGACTATAAACATCTGTAAGGCATGCTTTCTCAAATGTTTCAACCACACCATCAACAATCGATATATAGTCACTCAGTTTCTTAAAACATCTACTTGTATTAGAATCAGTGACACAATCATTATGTTGCATTTTTAAAAGTAGATTCCTGGTAAACATTTTAAGTTCGATTACATTGTCTGTGTTAGTCGTTCTGTTTGAAGGCACAAAAGTCATACCTTTATCTAGAACAGCAATTTTAGCTTGTGTGAGTTCACAGTGAGAAATGTTCCAAGTTAGGGATGTGGTTTGTGCAACCACATTTTCTTGAGGGTATTGGCGCCGTTCTCCTGTATCGACGCCTTGCCTTTCATTCTGTTCTTGCCCAGAGGGAATTCCCAAAAATGCGTATTCCTTATAGGATATGGTGATGTTGATAGTAAATTTCCCGTATCAGCAGGGGGATAAACAATACCATCTTTGTTACCAGCCACAGGTAGGGAATTTGTAGGTTTTTTGCGTGTTCCAAAGGCCACTTGCTGGTCATTTCTTTCATTATTCATGTCTGGTATTACCTGAATGCTTTGTGAGCTTAGTTGTTCCTGTGGAACATATACGTTATCCTGGGCTGCAGTACTTAAGGTGGATACTTCCTTATTAGTATTCACAGTAGAGATGTTGTGCGGATTAGTTCTATTAGAGGCGTTCATTGTTAAATTATTGGCATTGTCTGCCCTCGGCCACGCAAAGACTCGGCCGTTGGAAAAATCTTCAGATTCTCTGGATTTTTTTCTTTTTATAATTTAACAGCTGAGCTTCATAAGCATGTAGAAGCTCACTCACATGGTCCACCTTAAGATCAACAATCGAAGGTGGATACTTACTATACAGTTCTTCTTGCAGACTAGTTATATGAGTGACTAGAGATTCCTGTTCAGGTGTAAAATAGTCAATCAGTAAACACATATAGCTAAAACTAGTCTCAATATTAATACGTTGCCATTGTAGAAGCAGATCTTTATAGACATTGCCATAGGAAGGCATATTAAGTACTCGCAAGCCACAAGGTATAATATGAAGATTGAGACAGGCTTCAAAATGAAATCTTTGCAGTCGTAGATGTACTAATTTACGAGTTTCATTCTCTATTTTATGAAGGTCTCTCTTAAGTGAAATTGAGTCATCCTCACAGTCAGATTTTTCTATACCTGGTGTAGTCACAGGAACGAAGTTCAGTAAAGGATTATTCCTATTCTGAATGAACAGGAATGTTTTCTTTATATCAGAAGTTGTATTTTCAGTAGAGCCCTTTTTAGGATCCATCTCCAGTGTAGTATCCGTGCCTTCAGCCATGTCACAACACCACAGTAACAAAAGAAGCACTAGAATCCAAAACAGAAACATGGTGTGTGCAAAGTGGTCAATCAAAGTATAAGAAATTCATTAAAAAAGCAAAGAGCGACCAGACCACAGCTAATAAAAATCAAGCCAAGTTTTATTCCAGGAAATACAAATGGTGAGAACTTTCGCAGTAAAAAACTGCTTCATCAGACAAATTATTCATTCCACTCATTAGTTTAAAAATACACGTGAGCCAATCAGAACTCAATAGCAATTAATAAAACATCAAATAAGAATTCACTACTATTTAGCCCATTAAGGAGCTAGCTGTATCATAGTGCAGGGTAAATATACAATAAATACTAAAAGGTATAAATGCATGTAAAAAAGGAGATACCTATATGCATCAGTTTTTAATAAAATATATTTTATATATATATATATATATATATATATATATATATATATATATATATATATATATATATATATATTTGTATGTACACACACACACACACATATACACACACACACACATATGCATATATATATATATACACACACTTGCAATAAACTGTCAATAAGGTTTTCATCAGTCGAGTTTACCACTGTTTGTTTTAGTCAAGAGCACTCTTTATAGGTTGCAGAAAGTGTCAAAGTTAGAAAAATCACTTCCTCATGTTGAATGTGAGTTGTGCTTGGGTGAAGACAAGTGAGTCTTTGCATTAATGCTAAAGTTTTCAAAAACACCAACATTTTCTACACTAGTTGTAGGCATGTGTATATGTGTGTGTGTGTGTGTGTGTGTGTGTGTGTGTGTGTGTGTGTGTGTGTGTGTGTGTGTGTGTGTGTGTGTGTGTGTGTGTGTGTGTGTGTGTGTGTCTGTGTTAGTGTTAGAATTAGGGATAGGGAAGGTAATAGTGTTTTTGTGTGTTTGTATTCGTCACCAGATGTAAGTACTTGTTTCGAGGTTAGGGTCAGAGTAAGGGCTAGGTTGGATTACAACTTTAATGTTTGATATGTTTGCTGTTGTGTGTGAAGATGTGTGAATGTCTTGTGTAATGGTACTGCTAGGGGAAAGGAGGTTGGTAAAATAATATTTAGGGTTGGGGACAGTGGTAGCCTTAGAGGTAGAGTTGGCACACATGAGTAAAGTGGTACAGGGGCAAAGCCCCCCTTGTCAGTCCTTAGTCATTTGAGCTAACCCTTACCCTGCCCTCTGCCCCTAACTCCAGTCCTACACATTGTCTTACCAAAAGTCTTTTCCTTAACAGTACCACTATTCAGACAAATTATGTCTGAAGCTGTTGTTAGTTTTTGTTGTTGTTGTTTTTACAACTGGTGTAGTTTCATTGAATTTTTCCTGCATTTATGAGCGTTTTGATGTAAAATATTTGATGTAAAGTGTTTCAATGTACTGCATGTTGATTTTAGGGAAGATAGGCATATGAATATCTGTATGCTATGAGAGCTAAATACCAGCATGGCATCTGTGTTCACATCTCCAAAGCTGGTAATCTAGGTTGTTGTAGCAAACCAGATGCATAGGCTTCTTTTTCAACTCTACATTCTTTATGGGATAGGTGATTAGTGATGCACTAGAATCGCTGACTGGGGTTAAGAGATGAAGTCTCACAGTATGCAAAACAACCTTAGTTTGTAGTGAGTCACTACTGTTCATTCAAGAAGGTACACATAAGAAATCATGCTTGTGCCAGTTTATGTCATTGCTAATCATGCACTGGGTAACAAATCTCGGTTCCCACCAAGTGTGTGTAAGGCCATTATCTCTCTTTCTTTAAAAATGTAATTTATGAATCAGGATGAAAACAGAAAGAAAAAAGTAAATATATTCTGCACTTCTGATTGATGATAATTCATGCATGCATTAATTTACCTGATTTTATTACCTTCTATTATCTCTGAAGTTCTTATAGTGAAATGTTAAGGATTTCTGTGAATTAAACTATATGTTTTCCTAACGTATAGCAGTTGGTGTGTAAGGATAAAAGTTCTAGGCACTGACCAGAAGACTGGCATAAGTTGTATATATTATCTTTTCAGGAAGCTGAGATAGAATTGTCAGTAGGTCCTCAAAGCTGAATGGTTACCAAGAAATTGCTACTGAGTTTCTTCCTGCCGGTGATTACATAAAGAGGGAGAAAGGCACAATTTCATTTTAACAATCATGCCCTTGATTTGTAATGTTCATTGTACAGCAGCACGTTTGGATCCATTTAGTAGATTACACTGGTTACAGCCATAAGTAGGAGTTGTTTTCCTCGCAGGAATACTTTCACTTAATATGCCAAATACTTTTTATTGAAAGAAAGAAACAGTGTTTAGGACAGTTATCTGCTACTGAACACAGTTTACACTAGTAGCATGAACGCAGACTTGTATACAACTATCATTGCATTCTTAGTCACAAAATAAGGTTTGTGTGTTGTCTAGAAATTTGATGGAAGTGCATTCATTTTCCACATTGTGCAAGGGAAAAGGTATACAAAGATAGGGAACACAGAAACAAGTTTTAAACAAACAGTGCCAGACTTTTTCCTTGAGGCAATACCTGTGCTTACTGAATTATTGCTAAAGTCACCATTTACATCTTGAAATCCTTACAAACCTTGCAAGTCATTTCTTGACATTTCATGTAATTTATTATCTTATGTTTAGGTGCAAGTAATAAAGCAGTATGTTTTTCCTTGAGCTGTTTCCTGCCTGCTTTGCAGACTGTCTTTTGGTCTGCCATCTGTGTGAACAGGAAGCTTTGCTTGCTGTAATCGGGAGTGCAGTCTGTCTTCAAGCTGTGTAGCAGAAGGCTCACTAAGCCAGCAAGTAGACTTCCTATAGGTATTATTAACGTAACTGGAAAGAACACAGAAAGTATGACCTTCACAGATTTTTGCTGAGAGTATCAAGGTCAGGAAAGAGCTTGTTATAGGTTTTTCAAATGATTTCTTACATTTGAGGCATTATCATCGATTCACCATATTTCTGAAGAAATGTCTTTCTTTTCACCATTTTGGAAAATATCGATAAACAGAATGTAAATCCTGTATTGAAGTGTACTTCAGCTAGAGGACATACTTCAATACAGGGTTTTCATTCTGCCTTTTGGTCTGCCATCTGGGTGTTTCCTAGATTTTAAGGGATGACAGCTGTAGACCCTGCATGTTTGTTGCAATGTGGGTTTCTTTCTTTCACCCCTTTGCTCTCTGCTGTCTGTTGATCCCGACTCCATCAGTCACCTCATTTGTAGTCCCTTTTCAAATGCTTGTCATACCTTTTACATCCACGTTGGTACAACCTCAGAACTTGTATATTTAAGTTCCAGGGGAGAGAAGGAACAGCTTCCCATATCAAGGGGATTAAGGAGACAAATCATTCCTGCAAAAATCATTTTGTGATCTTTCTCTACCATTAGTGTTTGCAGATTGGGTAATGTAATATGTAGTGCAGATTTTTAAGTTGTTCATGTTTGTATTTTAGATTAGTACAAAAACTGACAACAAGCAAAGGCAAAGTTCACAAGCTCCATGCAGTGTATGCCTTTGACACTCATCATGAAACTCATTTCCCATGTTTCACTTTGTGTGTGTGTGTGTGTGTGTGTGTGTGTGTGTGTGTGTGTGTGTGTGTGTGTGTGTGTGTGTGTGTGTGTGTGTGTGTGTGTGTGTGTGTGTGTGTTTAAAAGGAGTTTATTTTATTTTGTTGGTAGACCTTGTCTAAATGGAAGCCCAGTTTCAGGGGAGGCCCACAGAGGAAAGCTCAAATAACAAGAAAAGCATTGAAATAATTTTTATATAGTATGTAGAAGACTTAAAACTTTGATATAATTTATATCAGCACATTAGGAAATAACATTTTATAGCATCATGTAATTTGAAAGTAGAACTGTACCACGTTAGCTCTAGATGATTGGCACCCTGACCCCATGTGCAAAAATGTTGAAATATGGGGTTATGTATGGATGGAGTCTCAACAACAAGCAAAGACATAGCTATATCATCTAGTACCCAGTGCCAGTCCCTAAAGAAGTGTCTTACATCTGCACCAATTGGCTTCTTACAAAACACAAAACCACAACCCTCCTCAGCTCTTCCAAGTGAAGAGCCAAAAAAGGACCTTGGCTTTTACTGTAGAAAGCCAACTGGTGCTTTTGTACCAATTATTTCCTACAGATACATGCCCCCATAAGCTCTTTAATTAAAGAAAAAAAAAATTAATGAAAATTCCGGAACTCTTGATCACCCCCCCAACATAGAGCATCCAGGCAGGTGCCCCCTTCACCCCATCAATGAAATGTTTGCGGGAACAAGGGCGGTAAATAGGAGGTATCTACTGTAGCCAGGCAACTCACGTGTTGCCGCAAAGAAGGCAAAATACAATCTATTCCCTACTGAGGGAAATGAGCCCCCACTGAAACAGAGTATGATTTGCAAGTAAACAGTTCAATGTTATAAATTTCCTTGATAGGGAGTTATGGAGTCTAACCAGCTCAGCACTCCACGCTTATCTCTTTGTTTGATGTAGGATCATAGGTTTGTAGTAGGCTAACTGCCATTGCAGACCATTTTATGCCCAGCCAATTACCCCATGTAAGCATCAAACTCTGCACTTTGTGTCTATAAGTTAAACACCTTAACCATTATTCCAACCTCCCACTAAAGGAGTGGGGCTTCTGCTAGAAACAGGAAGTTTTCATGAAGTTACTAAAAGTAGTACAACTGAATATTGAACTGTGTGCCATGTCACAGTTCACCTATCTTAAAGACGACATGCTTGCGACTTGTTTTGTCAGCTTCCTCCTTATTACATGCTTATTTGTTAATTAGATAACCCTGTGAGGCACAGCTGCCTCTTTTCATGGGTGACCTTGAAGCATTGTCTATGACTTGCGTAGAGTTTGAAAGGGGGTTGTTGGGGGCACATTGTCATAATCCTCTACACTAACCAGCTGGACTATTTGAAATTTTTATAGTTTTAAGGTCTAAGCTTTTCTCAAAGCTCTTTTAGCATGCTGACTCTGGTGCACTCTAACTAAAGACAGCCAGACTACCATGAAGTTCCTAAAACCAAACAGCAACTATCCAGCCCTCTCAAATGCAGATAACATGGACTCTTATGGGGAAGTATACATCAACGTCCTGTATAACCACTTAAACTAGGTCTTGCTGAAAAAACATGCTACCTTGGTGGACCCATAGTATTAACAGGCTATACAACAAGAGAAAGAAACTAATGTCCAAGAACAAGAGAACACTGGCTCCGCAGAGGAAGAAATCCCTCTCTAGCTTAAACAAAGAAATTAGAGATCTTGTCAAGTCCTCCAAAGCTAATAACAAAGCAAAAATAGCCCCCTACCAAAGGATAATCACAAAACATTCTTTAACTATGTCCAATATCTAAAAGGGAATACCAAGATATGTGCTAAACTGGTTGTGGATGGCACCACCCATACTAAACCAGAGATAATAGCCAACCTGCTAGCTGACAGATTTGGAGCAAACTTCACCCCCAGTCTCCTCCAGTCATGTCCCAAGGTATATCTGCCACCATTCTTCAGCCTATTAGCTCAAGAGAGCAGGTCATCTCAGCACTCTCCAAGGCCAAAAACACAGCATCAGTGGGAGCAGACAACATCCCAGGTTGCCTTTTAAACAACTTAAAACATGACTTATTATACCCTCTTGGATCCCTGTTTAACTACAGCTTGTGAACTTTCTATGTTCTATGGAATGGAGGACAGCAGTAGTAATCCCTCTGTACAAAGGGGGACCTTCAACCGACCTTGGGGATTATAAGCCCATAAGCTTGACTAGCCTCATCTGCAAGGCCATGGAAAGAATCTTTATGGATTACATCTATAGATCTGCAGTCATGGGACTCCACACATATCTGCTGACCTCACGAGACCCAAACATAATGCATGTTTTGAAACATGAGGAGAATAAATCTAAGATGACTTCCCTGCTTAACTTATCAGAAGCCTATCAGCATCAAGAAGGAATGGAAATCAAACCAGAAGTAGAAAAATCAGACAGCAACTGAATGTGCCAAAAAAAAAAATAATATAAGGTGAAGGACCAGATGCGAAGGTAAGAAATGTGGAAAATGCATAAAAATAGGTGCAAGTATGGAATATTTCTGGAAGAACCTCATGTTGATCAGGAATGAACACAGGAATGGTTAAGGAGAGGTAAATTTAAACCAAGAGATGAAAGGTTAATATTGGCAGCACAAGATAGTGGACTACGTCACACGTTGGTTTACAAAGTCCACTGAACATGTGGGAGAAAGAGACAAATGTAGGTTTTGTAAAACAGAATTTAGAAACTGTCACACACCTAGTTGCTGGTTGTGACATACTAATGGCAGAAAGACTGTATACTGAAAGGCATAATAATGTGGCACGACTGCTGCACTGGGGATTGTGCAAACATTATGGGGTTGAAGTGGCTGAAGTACACTGAAAACATGAGCCACAAAGCATCATAGAAAATGAAGTCTACATCACATAGGACCATCCATTACCAACAGTTCAAAAGATAGATGCTAGAAAACCAGATATAGTGATCCAGGAAAAGAAGACAAAAGTAGCATTGATCATTGAAATCGCCACATCCATTGACTACAGTATCCTGCGGACAGAGAGACAAAGTTGTAAAATATCAGGATTTGCAAGCAGAAACAAGAGTAATGTGGAAGAAAGACACTCAAATAGTTCTAATAGTAGTAGGAGAAACGGGTCTTATAAAAAAAAGAGTCTAAAATCTTATTTAGATATGCTAACAATACATGTAACTCCATACGAATTACAGAAGGAGTCATTACTGGACACATTGCAGGTGCTGCGAAGAGCACTTTTGGCTGACATGAAAGAGTGAACCAATACTAATTTCATGTACTTTAGTCGTACTTTGACTTAGGAATGGGGTCTATTCCCATCATGGTATCAGAAACCCAAAAGATTTGGAGAAGTTATAAATGGGGAGACCTTACTAACAAGGACATGGGCAATCTCCAAATGCTGGACCCAACCCTGTTTAGATTTGTTAAATGTAGATCATTCCTGTTAAACATGGTTGATTTCTCGAGAAAGCCACCAAGGCCCTGGACAAGGGAAAGGCAGTGCATACTGCCTAACGTGACCTATCCAAGGCATTCGACACACTCCTCCACTCAGGTATTATAGAAAAACTCTCCCAGTTGGGAATTAGCCACTAAATTACCGGATGGGTAGCCAACTGGCTCACTGACAGGACACATCCTGTCGAAGTGGTTGGCTTCACCTCTAGCAAAAGACCAATCACCAGTGGCGTACTACAGGGTTCTGTGCTGGGCCCCTTACTGTTCAGAATTTACTTCTCTGAAGTCCAGGCAAACTTTGACAGCCTGTGGCTGACCAAGTTCACTGACAATCGCAAATTGAGAGCAATCATTGAGACCCCAATGATGTTAATATGCTGCAGACAGGGTTAACACAGACAAATTATTGGTGTCAAACCCACAGATTAAAGTTAAAAATAAAAAATGCATTTTTATTCCCTTTGAGAAAGCTGACATTTCTGCTAATTATATTATAGACAACATCCCCATAAGTGTTGACCCAGTGGTTCTCCAGTTTATATCGATCTGAACTTTGACCAAGATGTATCCATAGTAATAAGAAAATACTTCTGTGTAGCACGTGTTACAAATAAAGGCATTACATCTAGATCTAAGGCTGTTTTAATTCCACTATACTCGTCTCTCATCAGACCAATAATACAATGCACCCTTTTACATGTACTTCAGCAGATACCTGCAACAATTGGAGAGACCACAGGGGTTTCTCACCAAGAAATTACATGCGACACAAAACAAGTCTTATGCAGAAAGGCTGAAAGCCCTGTCACTGCAGTCTGTCTATTATAGGTTACTAAGGGTTGACCCTTCCCTGGCTTACAGGGTAGTCCCTGACCCGGCCCTGATGAAAATTCCACACATTCATAAATCAAACTGCAGGAGTGTCACTTGCTCCAGGGATGTTAACCTAGCCTCTGACATGAACAGGTCATGCTGAAGAGGTAGTTACATCTCCCAGAGACGGCCACTTCTCTTGAACAAGCTTTGAATTCATGTGAAACAGAGCCCCTCCCTGACCCTCTTCAAACACAACCTAGATCAATGGATGGGTGACTGCAGATTCACTCTTAGGGTGATGCCCATGTCACTCCTTGACAGAGGAAGTTGGTATTAACTACCATAGACCCTTGCCTCTGCGAACTTCACTCACCTAATCACCAACAATTGGGGTGATTCAGGATAAATATGGTTAGACTTGTAAAGGCTGTAGGGCCGTTAACCTAGTAACCTTCTATAAACCTACGAACCTGTTTGTGCTCCTGGTAAAGCACTCTTTGTGTACAACTTAGTGTCCTTCAGTCTGTGCAGTGTGAGCATAACTGATACTGCTACTACCTATCAGGTTTTGGCTGAAGACCCTACTCCATGTGCAACCGAGGTGGGAAAATTAAAATTTGGAAGAGTTAGAATTACTGTGATTAGATGTGAAGCAGGTGTAATAGTTTCCCTTTTATATTTTACATATGCTTGTAAATAGAAGCCTGCATACTGATTTCACTGAAAATGCCCAGTTACTTGGGGTGGAGCTGTCAGATTTGCTTAACAGTTGCAACTAGAATTCACTTCAAATCTGTAGTGTCAAACAACTAGTCCAGAAATTACTGCAATACCACACAACAGCCAAGCAAGATCCCCTGGAAGTCATAGGTAAATAAATTAAATACATGTCATAGTATAGTTACGATTAAATAAAAATCATAAGTAAACACTCATAAAAGTGCACATCATGGCATTCTTGGTGTATACCTTGCTTTATCTATGGTATACATATATGTATATGTATACATTTGAAAATCCTGACTGCTGTGCATACATCTAATTAGCTTCTGTGTTGTTTTTCTTTCACCTATGAAGTTTTTGATTTTATAGCAATGGTGTTCCTGCTTTTTTCATACAATATATTTCTTTCTTTCTATCTCTCTCTCTCTCTCTCTCTCTCTGTCTACCTTTCTATCTGTGTCTCTATATGTCAATCTAAATAACTGTCTGTGTCTATCTCTCTATGTATCTCTCTCTCTGTATATGTCTAACTATATATCTACCTGTCTATCTCTCTAAATGTCTGTCTATTTATATGTCTGTCTTTCAGTCAATCTACTTTCAATGTACCTATTTACCCGTCCATATACAGAACATTTGCCCCACTAGCAGATGCTGTAGCCATGCTGCAACCAACACAATTTCTTTTATTTCTGGTATTTTCAGATGGAGATGATAACAAAGAGTTTGACATTGAAAAGAACACAGGCCGTCTTGTTATTGCAAAACCACTAGATGCTGGAAAGAAGTCTAACTATAATCTTACTGTAAGAGTTACAGATGGAACAAACATCATTACTACTCAGGTAAGCTCAGCAGGTTTGAAAGTTTTTAATGTTCAAAAGCATCTGAATGTGCTGCTATTTCTCTGTTTTTCAAATTGCATGTCTTGATTGTCCTTGCAGCTGCTTTAATTGTTCTTTCCTGTAATTAAGTCCTTGTGGGGAGCAATTACGGTTATTAAGAGTGTAGAAATGACAAACTAAATATCACTTCTGGTATAATCTGTGTAATATACTCTTAGCAAAAGCTCTCTCTACTTTAATCTAGCTATACTGTGCCTATACCTATAATTAAGTGTTCTCCCTCTTAGCTGCTCTTCCACTAACTTTACTGCCTTTTTCAAGCTTCTAACCCCTCTTCTTTAATTTTCTGTCCACTGGACTCCCTCACTTCTTCTCGCTTGACTATTCTTAAGGTGCCTTAATTCCTATCACCTAAGGTGCATCAGTGGGCTAAGAAGTTGTCATTTCCAGGGATGCAAAATCACAATATAACTCATTTTTATTAAATCAATAGTTAGTGTAATAATAATAACCCTACTTTGTCGATAACTCCCACACCAAATTTTTCTATTTTTATTCCTAGCTACCCAGTCCCAAAGCACAATGCCAAAGATATGAAAACAGCCTGACAAACTCTGCCCATAAAATTACTGCTCTGAAGGACCCTCTTACTGCAACCTATGTCTCAGCCCTTCCCAAGGTCTCTAGAAGCAGTCACAGGACTATGTAATCAAAAAGTATGATCTACTACATAACAAGTATTAGTTCTGTGAATTTATAAACTGTGTTATGTGCTGTCTGCCCTAAAGAAAAAACAGTAACAAAAATAGCAGTCACTTGCCTAATATTAGGTTATTGAGTCTTGTATGCACAGCTAGTTGGTATACCCATTCCACAAAGACCTAAACAACACCTTTTATTTTTGACCTTGAAGCATGTTTGGATTATAGTGAGCCTAAAGAATGCTACTTCATTAATACAAAATCCTGTATCATCCTGCCTACTTTCTACATCCCGACAGCTCTTATCTATGCCTGTTCTGATATACTTAGTTTGTTGACCTTTAGAGCCTTCTTTACTTTCTGCTCTTTCTTTCAGGTTGTTTCTGGCTGGTAAAGTCCACTGCTGGCATAAGCCCACTCCGTTAAGCCCTCACTTTGCTCAGGCTTCCCTCCGCATCCTTACTCTACCCCCAATTCCCAACCAACCCCCACATAATCTATACTTACACTTCTCAAAACTCCTCCTCCACCTCTCCCCCTCCAATCCCTTCTAGACTCATATCTTTCAATTAAGTAACCCCCACCCCTCACCTCTATCACTTTAGTCGCACCTTATCCCACATTGCTATTCCACTCATCATAACTGCCTACACTTTTCCTTATTAAAAATATTTCATTACCTACTTTCTCTCTAGCATCCTGTATATCTGATGTCCTAAAACCATGTTAATGTACTCGTGCCTCTCATTTCTTTTCCTTCTCCTCCTCACTAGCCTAAAAACTCCACAAAATGCAATACTATATAAATATTCCTCAACTGTTACCTCATACTTTCCACTCAATCCCTCTATCTCCTACTACTTTCTAATATCTACAGTTCTAATCGCCATTCCTGTATTCTTCTATAATGATCCTAAAATATTCAATTCCAACTACTAAAAGCTAAAACTAACACATGTACCTAAACTTTCCAAAACCCCTAGAATAACTAGACACTCTTTCAGCATCATACATTTGTATGGGGACATTCACTCAAACCCAGGTCTCAGCAGTACCTCACAAATAAAACACATATAATTTATCACTTTTAACTTTAAACGTATATGCAATAAATTAGCAGCCTTTCAAACTTGGTTAATACTAAACAATCCTGACATCCTTGCCATAACAGAGACCTGGCTAAAACTGGGAATAAAAAATACTGAAATCCTACCCACAGGTTACAGCACTATCAGATTAGATGGAGTACACACAAAGGCTGGAGGTACTGCCCTTGTATTCCCAAACACCCTAATAGTTACCCCCTGTGCTAAAACTATACCCAAATTTGGTACAGCAGAAATCCTCATTACATTCCTAAAAATAAATATAGCCAAAAGCACCTGCATTGTCATTTTATATATCCCTGTCAGACAAAATATTCCTGTACTGGAAAACATACTTTTCTAGATTTCTGAAACAATATAAAATGAAATTATTTTCCTAGGCAATGTTAACATTGATTGGTATACCTTATCTTGACATAACTCAACAAACATTTTATGTGTCTGTGGCTTTACTTAAATAATTAATACTCCAACCAGATATAGCAGAAGTAATGTGCAATAATCCACTCTAGATTGGATACTGCTCGCTAACCTTACCAACTACTCTTCATCTGGTACACTCCCTGACTTCCTAAGCAACCACCTACCAGACTTTGCACACCAGACTGTCATCCATCTCACAAAGCAGCACAAATTCAAAACCATACACAGTCTGTAAAAATTCAACAAAGACACATTCATTGACTCTCTAAAAGCTACTGACTGTGCTGTCTTAAAAATCTTACCCCTTAATGAGGCAGTTGAACATTTTAACAGGACTTTCTTAAGCATTCTCAATATACTAGCCCCACAAAGTACAAAAAGAATAAATAATAACCATGTCCCATGGCTCTCCAAATCATGCAAAACCTTAATGAAACAGAGACAAAGCATGGTTACAGAATAAAAATCGCACTAACTTACAGTTATTTAGACAACTCTGCAGTCAGGCTAAAAGTGAAATTTCCCCATGACAAAAAAATTATACTACACCCACATTCAGGATAACCATAAAAACAATCCCAAGAAATTCTAGTCCTTCATATCATCACTTCTCAACTCAGGAAATAAAAACAATCCCAATCCATGCCCCGACATAGAACCTCATCAAACAGCCACTCTGCACCTATTCCCATACCTTCTCTCTCCATCACCCACTCTGCACCTACTCTCATACCTTCTCCCCATCCCCCCTCTACACCTATTCTCGTACCTTCTCTCCCTAACCCTCCCTCTGCACCTATTCTCATATCTTCTCTCTCCATCACCCACTCTGCACCTACTCTCATACCTTCTCCCCATCCCCCCTCTACACCTATTCTCATACCTTCTCTCCCTAACCCCCACTCTGCACCTATTCCCATACCTTCTCTCTCCATCACCCACTCTGCACCTACTCTCATACCTTCTCCCCATCCCCCCTCTACACCTATTCTCATACCTTCTCTCCCTAACCCTCCCTCTGCACCTATTCTCATATCTTCTCTCACCATCACCCACTCTGCACCTACTCTCATACCTTCTCTCCATCCCCCCTCTACACCTATTCTCATACCTTCTCTCCCTAACCCTCCCTCTGCACCTATTCTCATATCTTCTCTCTCCATCACCCACTCTGCACCTACTCTCATACCTTTTCCCCATCCCCCCTCTACACCTATTCTCATACCTTCTCTCCCTAACCCCCACTCTGCACCTATTCCCATACCTTCTCTCTCCATCACCCACTCTGCACCTACTCTCATACCTTCTCCTCATCCCCCCCTCTACATCTATTCTCATACCCCCCCGCACCTACTCTCATACCTTTTTTCCCTTTATTCTTCCCATCACTAGCACTTCCGCATCATTACCTTTCTTTCTCCTTGCCACTTCCTCATCCGTACCTTCCATTCTCCTCTATCATTACCTTTCTTTCTCCTTGCCACTTCCTCATCCGTACCTTCCATTCTCCTCTATCATTACCTTTCTTTCTCCTTGCCACTTCCTCATCCGTACCTTCCATTCTCCTCTATCATTACCTTTCTTTCTCCTTGCCACTTCCTCATCCGTACCTTCCATTCTCCTCTATCATTACCTTTCTTTCTCCTTGCCACTTCCTTATCCATACCTTCCATTGTCCTCTACTCCCTGACCACTGTTATCAATACTATTCTGTTCTTATCTTTTTCCTCACATCCTACAGCAGACTTGCAGACTGCAGCTTGTCATATTCCCTGCTCTTTTGCATATCCTATCATTTAGTCTATTGTAATCTATCATCCATGTCAGACTCTGACTGAATATTTCTATACAATGTATGCATTATTATGCAATGTAAATCATCTTTTGCTCCTGTGACTATGTATCAACTGTATGTAGATTGTGAATTACTTTTTTATTTTTTATGACATCTGTTGAGTATTTGACTCTACTAATAATCAATGACTTAATTATAAGTATTTGGACCATTTCTCCCTTTGCCTCCACTGAAAATAGGTACTTTGTGACCCAGTTAGACTTTCCTGTCAAACAACTGCCAAATAAACAGATAAAATAAATATTTGCTTAAAATGCATTTTTGAAGTAAAACAGCACAACTGACTGCATAAACTTTGAACATATCAGTTAAAACTATATTTAGTTGTGTCCTACCCTTTTATTTAGTAGTGTTTGTCTCTTTAAGTTAATGACCCTGACAAAGCCAATATGACATTCAGTATAGTTTAATCCCGTGTTAGTTTTTCTAACATAAAATAAACGGCATGGTGGTGCAACAGTTGTTTGTTGCCTCACAGCAAGAGGTTTTCCAGTTTGATTCTCAGCTGGGGTGCCTTCTGTGCGGAGTCTGCATATCCTCCCTGCATCCGTGTGGGTTTCCTCTGCGCTCTCCAGTTTCCTCCCATGTTACAAAGACATACATCTGGAGCGTTTCTCCCTGGGCCTCTGCTGAAAATTGCCTTTGTTCCAAGTTGGACTTTCCTGTTAAACAAATGTTAAATAAATAAAATAGCAAATGCCATTCATTTTTAAAAAAGTAATGCATGATGAAAACAACATCACATATAAGCAAAGTAGAAACAGATGATGTTTTTATTCAACTCTCATGTTTATTTGAAGGCATTACAATTGTTTTAGAAAGATAATAGAACTGTGGGGTAAGGACGTTTCCTTGTATCACTAAAATTGAGTTTGAGAGTTGACATATTTAAACATGCAGGGGCATGGAAAGTGAAGCCCCAATGTTGGAAGTGCAGGGGACTTAACTCCCCCCCCAAATACTTTCTTTTCGAAATTCTGTTAAAGTCACCAATGTCCCTTATCATCTTAATAGCTTTAGGGATTACTGTGGCAATGTCCATGAGACCAGGAATAAGCTATAGAGCCTTCAAAAATGTAATCATGACAATCTGCACAATGCCTGAAAAGCATAAACTCAGTGCAATATGTTTTTGCTGCATTGTGTATCGCATGAAAGCAGGTTTTGCAAACTAGATAGCTTATCTTGGTCTGTTCATTTGCATAGTTTCTTTTTTTCAAGTGTTTGAACTTGGAGGAAGTAAGTGGAGAAAAATAAGAATTGGTGAGTACTGGTAATACAGACAGAAACCACTACAAAATCAGAAGGTGAACATGGTTGATACAAACATTGTCTCTAAATCATTATTTGAAACTGAAGCCATGAAGTAATTCAGTGAGTATGCCATCATTACCTGCAGACTGCATGTTGCCTCTTGTTCTATTAAAATCCTCATTTTGATTTTTTGACAAAGTTCTAATGAAGTGCTGAGTGGCATGAAAGTTATTTTTTACAAAAATATTTTAACTTTGGTTATCAAAATTATTATTTACTAAAATGCTAATTTTGGAAGTAAATCTTTTTTTATTCACCACAGTCCCTATGCACAAAAGGAGTTAACACTGGAATGTAACATTAACACCACTAACAATTTCTGCTAAGTGTTAGCTGGCATGTTGAACGCCCTCAGTTCCATTGATGTGGAGCCAAGAAGCAGCTGTCTGAGCAGAATATCTGTGTTCTTTCAATTTGGACCTCCCCTGTAGAGGACTAGTAGGAGCACTAGTATGTCTTTTGGATCATGTGGTCACAGTGGGTGTATATTTCATAATGGACATTTTCAGTGAGTTGGAAACCTGAACCAAGCTGTGTATCCTCAGGGTAGGTTATATTTCATAAAGATGTTGAAGGGACCATGCATATCACTTAAGCCCTTTCATCTGCATTTTTTTCTTTCTGAGTTTTACTGATTTGGTGCATTGTGGGATTAGGACTCAGTGAACAATATACCTACATACATACTAACCTTTGAAGATAACACTACCTATTGACATATTTCTGAGAATATTAATGTTAGTAATAACTTACAAGAAAAAAGTCAAGATACTTGTTTATCAAGTACTTCTTAGAGGGGAATATGAGCCCATTGAAAAGGTGTGCCCACTTCCAGGGTGACATTCAGGGCCATGTACAAAGCCCTATATTAAGTTGAGGAAGTAAGGAATGAGTTGTTTGGTCTGGTGACACACTTAACAATATTACAGACAGAACGGATAACTGTTGGACTCCATATTCTTCCTAAATGTGGAGCAAAGTCACCATGCAGAGGTCAAATAAAATATGTCCTTGAAAGCAGAAGACTTGAGATTTTTACAAGAACCATGCAATATAGTACTAGAAGGAAGCATATGTATTCCAGTCACTGTACAGGCCCATTTCAAACATAAAATCTTTCTGATATGGAGACATAAATAATGAAAAAATTATATATCAGTTAAGTTAATCTCCTTAAATATGTCTCCCTTCTTTTTGGCTAGCTTTCTTTAAGTAATAGATTCTAGATATTTTCTTAAAAATACTAAGGAGTATTATTACCATCCTCTGAACTTTACATAAGTACAAGTACACACACACACACACACATACACACACACACACACACACACACACACACACACACACACACACACACACACACACATACATATATATGTCTGTACACTCATCATGTGTGTGCAATGGTGCCAGTTTTAAATTGCAAAACTTGAAAGTTTGACTGCTTAAAACTCTGAGACCTAAAGTACAAAAATGGGGAATTTCGTAAACCAAGTCTAAGATCCCTGTACATCAGCGGATTCCCTTAAATCTGTGGTATGGCAATTTCACTACAGTATAAGTAAGTGTCTTTTGTTTATTGCAGCTACTGATAGTCATCTGAGTGATGTGTCAACAGACTTGAAGCTATTTGTTGGAAGTATAGATTTAAAATGTATTTTTAAAGGAGTACTTTTACACGACCACATCATACACTAACCAAAGCCTTCTTAAATATGAGTGAAAGAGATATAAGGACCATTTTTACAAACATGTTAAAAGCAAATGTTATAATTTGAGTAAAGAAGAACAACAAGCTTTGTAGTCTCTGTGTGAAGACATTTATTGTACAGAGATTACATTGATTGCTAAAGGTGGTGGGGCAGTGATAGTGGACAGAGCATAGTATGTTTCTCTGATGCATTATATGTTAGCAGATGATCACACTTACAGCCCTGTTAGTAAATATAAAGTTTGAAATCTAATGTTGTGGTCTACATATGAGTGTTTTTTAATCATGGAATTAGCTGAATATTTTATGTCTCTGAACCTTTTATTCCTGTAATGTATAGCTCACCTTAAGTTCAGAAAGATATGACAAAACCAAGTGAAATCTATTGTCTCTGGATGTGGCTGTGTATCTAGACCAATTTCTGTCGGTCTACAGAAGATTATGATGACTGTGTGATGCACAGTACCGTAATGAAAAACATTAAATATTTTAAGTGGATTGTTTAATAGGATTCTAAAATGATATTAGTAAATTTCATCTAATGACTATCAATATTACCTCTTTATTCACTGTTATGCCAAATTCCAATGAACTGGATTATGTTATTTGCTGGTTGCACAATTGCTTTGCACTTCTTACTTTTCAGCTTTTCTTATTCTATGAAAAATATTATATAAAGAAAATGTGAGATATTGTAGGAACTGCATTTGCAAACTCTATAGAAAACATAGTTTGTTTGGAATGAGAATGGAAGTAACAATTTCCGTCTTATATTTATTCATCTAATATTCTGTATTATGTCAGGTTTGTTGATGCTACTCTTATGGGAAGGGAAGCTGAGAATGAGTTATTGTGTGACTTTAAGAAGTCTTTGTAAACTACCATCACTTTTTTAAGATTTGATTTAAAATTTTCATTCAAAAACAGTTTCTTTCCACTAGCCATCAGTTTGCTGAACTCTAGGAACAGTGCCCTTCACACTGGACATTAAGGCAGTAATCCAACAATACTGAAAAGTCTCTATGGTGCAATATGTAACAAGGTCTTAGCCTCACCCAGACAGCAAAGTCAGCAGTAATCAAACAGAACTTTCTTACTGTGCAATATAAATGTAGACCTTAAATCAATCACTTAAGTGCAAATTTTTCCAGTGAAAATAAGCTAATAACCTAGTAATGAGTGACGATCTGTTAAATCAGTGCAATAATGCAAGTATTTATTATTTTTGTATTTGTTGTCTGTGTCTAAAGAATTTTTTGTATTATTATCATCATGTTAAATGTAGTCTACATATTGCATGCACAATGAATCCAAAGATACATAATTGTGTTCTGTTCACACTTTTGTGAATCAAAGTGGCAATAAAATTTACTTTGACTTCTTGACTTTTGACTAATTTTCTGGATACTACTATGACTAGAAACTTATTAAGAAAGTTAAATAGATACAGCTTTAAGAAATCATGTAAAATGAATTCTTATTTATATAGGCGTAGTATGCATCCAAATGATATATTTAATAACATTGTTACAAGTCAGTAAATGAGGACCACTAGATTGAGTAGTAATTCTAATGGTTAAATTAAGTAATGGACACATTTCACCATGATTTATTAATAAAAGGTATAGCTCAGAAGAAGTACATTCTGTGAATGAAGATTACTGAGAAAACAGACTGACATAGCTAAACCTTATTTTGGCACTAAAATAATTAGTAACAAAGAAGACTGAAACTGTTTTAGAGTCTCACTTACTTTTCCAAGAATTATTAGAACTAGTAATATTATAGGAGGAAGTGGACTGTTTTAACATCTAGTACAGGTATCAACAAGGTAGCAGAATATGCATCACATTTCTGTATTATAAATAAGAAGAACTTAAAAAGATAACCCTGTTGTAAGAGTTAGATGGTATTAAGTACATTTATTTAGTCAAGATCTTTTGCAGACATGCCCCATCTGTAAGACATGTAAGCACTTTACTCTTTTTCAAGTCATCTGCATAGAGACTGTAGAATACTTCAGATAAAAAAGATCTGAAAGATGCAGTCTAAACAAATATGTGCCCAAAACAGAGCCCTGTGGGACATCCTGCCTGCAACCTCGAATTTCACAAGTCTAATTGCTGAATGATACTTGCCATGTCCTATCTGTAAGCCATGCAGCTATCCAGGGCTGACTGAATGTGTTTCATCGATCCTAATTTAAACTTAGAACAAATATTAAATATTGATGAGTAATTGTTACGATATTAACAATATTATTTCTATGTATTATGTGTGCAGGTGTGTGTGTGTGTGTTTGCATACATACATATATATATATATATATATATATATATATATATATATATACATATATATATATATATATATATATATATATATATATATATAGATATAGATATATATATAGATGTACACATGTATGTGTATAGAAATATATATATATACATATATATACATATATATATATATATATATATATATATATATATATATATATATATATGTATATGTATATTGATTGCATACATTTGGTCGAATTACACTTAGTCAAAAATGATTCCAGGCAGTTCACTTCACTGAAAACTCACTTGACTGAAAGCTCACTTGGTCGAAGTTCATTTGGTCGAAAATGGAATGTAGCCCCTGTCCCACTGCAGTGCAACCCTGGAGTGAGAATATTAAATTGAGGGGGTGGGGGCACAGGCTTCCCACATTGGAATGTGAGGGGGCCGTAGCCCCCTACATTATGCCAATATTTTTTACTTAAGATATCAATGCATTTCTAATGGATATAACTTCTTATAACAGTGAATACATTAAAATTATGTGGGGTACTATGCTCCCCAACCCCCATTGTGGGGGGGGCTATGCCCCTCTCACATCCCCTTATTTAATATTCTCACTCCAGGGTTGCACTGCAGTGGGGCAGTGGCTATATTCCATTTTCGACCAAATGAACTTTCAGTCAAGTGAGCTTTTAGTGAAGTGCAATGCCTGGTATCATTTTCGACTAAGTGTAATTCGACCAAATGTATGGAATCCATATATATATATATATATATATATATATATATGTACACATATATATATATATATATATATATATATATATATATATACACACATGGGTCCACTACAGAATCCCGAAAGCTCATAATCCTGAAGCCCAAAATCCTGAGACCAAAATCCCGAAAATTCAATATCCCGAAAGCCCAAAATCCTGAAACTCAAAATCTTGAAAACACAAAATGGACATACTGACGTCATTGTGGCTTTGCTGTTGTTAGCCCTGTGGTGTTAGGTCATGCGTTGGGTTTAGGTAAGTGTGCGGTTGGTTTTATGTTAGGGTTAGGGGCGGTTTAAGTGAGTTAGGGTTAGGGCGCAGGTTAGGCATGTATGCAATAGTGACAAATATTGGGGTTGGGGGTGGTTTAAGTGAGTTAGGGTTAGGGCGCGGGTCAGGTGAGTGTGCGATAGTGATGGACCTTAGGGTTAGGGTTAGGGTCAGGGTCAGTTGGTAGATATTAGTGTCTTTATAGTGACATATTAGCATTATTTGTGTTTTCAGGATTTTGAGTTTCAGGATTTTGGGCTTTCGGGATTTTGAATTTTCGGGATTTTGGTCTCAGGATTTTGGGCTTCGGGATTATGAGCTTTTGGGATTCTGTAGTGGACCCATATACATATATATGTACATATATATATATATATATATGTACATATATATATATATATATATATATATATATATATATATATATATATATTGTTTTTATAATATTTAAATGTGGATTATTTTAAGAGTTGTGACATCATAATTACGTGTTCTGTTTTGCTTTTAAATTCAGGATGTTGGGCTACTTTATTTATAGTACCTGAAGAAGTATTAGTGAAAATCTGTTTGTTGTATTAATAAAGTCCTTTCTGCATGATATTCAGAGTCATTTACGGATCAACCCCATTTTTTCCATTTGTTTTTCATGGGGTCATTTTTTGTCAATTGTCCCCATCTTTGCCGATTCATGGTCCCTTTTGACAATCATGCCTGACTGTTGCAATTTTTCTGTCTCATGTAGTCCATCCATCTCTTGACTGGATGTCTTTGTCTGCTGTTGCCTTTTTCCTGTCTTGCCCAAATTTACTGTTCCAAATCATCTTCTGTTTTCCTGCACTTGCGACTGATCTACCACAATCTCCTTCCCTTGACCTGGTTTGTATCTGGGCTACTTTGGCTTCTTCTCTGATGTCCTCATTTTGTTATCTGTCCTACAATTTGTGTCTTACTATCCATCTCAGTCACTTCTTCTCCATCACCTTATGCTTTGTCAGCTGCTCTGCCTTCATTGCCCAGTTTTTGTGCCATACAGTAGAACTGGTTGCACAATTGCTTTGTGCTCCTTACTTCTCAGCTTCTTTGACATTTGTCTGTCACACACTGCTGCATGACACTTTGTGTGGGTTGGCTGTGGCACCTCTGATTCTGGCTTTGACCTCCTCATTCGGGCATCCTTTCTCCGCAGTCATACCTCTAAGATACTGGAAGCTATTACTCTTTCCATTATTTCCCCCTCTATCTCAATTTTAAGCTTCTTATGACTTCTCCAATTTGCTTCCTTGACCTCAGTCTTTTCTGTACTCAAGTTTAATGCCACATGCCTTACATTTTACACTGTAGTCCCCTATCATTTTTTGACATTCCAGTTAACAGTCTGCTTGTAGTATCACATCATCTGCATACAGCAATTTTTTATGTGTCCTCTCTAACCTATTTGCTAATGTAGTCCACCAGTAATTTGGAACTATACCTTGATGCACACGTGCTCACGGTGGTGGTGCTGTGGTAGCATTGTCGCCTCATAGTACGATGTTGTCCTGTTCAATTCTCAGCTAGAGCGTCTTCTTTGTGGAGACATGCATGAATGGGCATACCTTCGTTGAAGGTTGTGAGTCAGAGCTGGCAACTCGGCACGTAAAAATATACTGCCAATCATAAGCGGACCAGACTTCCACTGTGGCAACCCCCAACCGGCAAAAGCCAAAAGACACAACAACCTTGATGCACACCCACTCCCACTGTGAACTTTTCTGTGAGTTTTGATCAGTGTCTGTACTTCTGCCATTGGGTCCTTGTACATAACCTGCACTGATTCTACTAATGTTTCTGGAACTTTGAACCATCCCAGTACTGTCCAAATCAGCTTGCCTGGGACCTTGTTATATGCTTTCTCCAATGCAAGGAATGCCCACTCTCCTCATTTCCAGCATCTTGTCCACTAACTGTATCACTGCAATCACTGCAATCACTGAGTCAGTTGTACTGCATCCTGATCTGAACTCAAATTGCTCATCTCCCATATTACTTTATACTGCTCTATTTGTTTATCAGACATCCTCTTCGGCACTTTCATTTAATGCCACAGGAGTGTGATACCTCTCTAATATTCGCAGTTGCAGATATCTGTTTTATTCTTTTTTTCTTTTTTAATATCACTTTTATAGGTTCATAGATGATTACTAGGCTGTTGACCCAAGAGCCATTTTAAGCATAGCCAGTCTTACCCCAAATATTACCAAAGTATTGCTGACATTCATCAATACCTTAGTGAATTTTATGATTATGACATATGTACCTATCAAGCATTCAAAGGCTGCCCCTGTCCATAAAGGACATGGGTGCCAAACCACTTGTAAATTAGTGATTTCCCTTTCATTGGTCCAATGAACATCTGGATATGGTTAGGGATGAGCTTTGTTTCACATGGATGGGTAGTCTTTGCAAGGTTTTATTCTTGTATGGTTGCCCTGTAATGCTTATTCTCCTGTCATCTATGATACACCTCTCTTTCTCTCTCCTTCTATACCACAATGAGTGCTCTCAACATTTTTATCATGGTTTCTATAACATCACCTGTGCCAGCTACTTTTTCTGCCTTCATATTCCCTGAAGCATTTCATAGTATTTGGGTGGTTTTTCCTCCTCTTGCACTGGTGATTTATCTTTCCTGTCAACCTGTAACATTGCTTCCCTTCACTTGCTCCCTGTTATTCTCATGTTTTCCTCTATCAGAAGTAAGTTGGTCCCATCCTTACATTGGTTGTATCCAGCACAGAACCTACTTTTAAAGCAGATTTCCTCTAAAGTACTGTGTTCCTTGTTACTTCTGCACTTTCTCTTTGGGAGTGTAACAACTCTGAAGTGAATTAATTTAACTTACTGTAGATCTGTTACACTGAAAACTGCTTTCAATAACCTGTGATCTTGTCCTTTTCCCCAGAGTTTTGCAATCAGGATAGTAAATCCCAAAGAAGGCGCAAGGGCTCCACAAAGACCAGTAAACACAAAAGAAAAACGAAGCCCAGAGACATACAATAAAGCTCCCAGTCGGCAGAAACTGTTCAGTTACTTAATTCTCAGCGTAGTCACGCAGCATGGAAATGAAAATACTTAAAAAATCACTTTTATTAAATCCACCAAAACACATTAACGCTCAAACCATACGTTTTTGTTTCTTAACTTTATCAGATGTGGGCTGGAACCATAGAGGTGAATTCACTTCAGGTTCCCCTTAGATACATTTCTTTAGATGTCTGTGGCCACAGGGTTATCTTATGAAATGCCTATTTGGTGGTTTCTTCTTTGAAGACTTTTTGCTTTTCTCCATTTCTTGGTTCTTACTGTGATCACAGGTAGTATACTCCTCAAAGAAGTAGTAGTTTTAAAGTAGGGAGAGTGGGTGGGACTCACTCACATGGGAGTGCAGAGGATAAGCCCCCTGCATTTTTCACTGCAAAGCTTCTTCAATTTGTCAGCACTCAGAGAAACTGCATTTGTAGAGACATCATGAGACCTTTATTGTCACTTTTTCAAATGATATTGGAATGTCATTTGGTCTTGATAAATGTGCAAAAGCAACCTTTAAAGCAGGAAAACTGCACCGCCAAGAAAACATCAGGTTGGGACAAGAATGTGATATAAAAGAACGTGAGCAAGAGGGAGTGTATAAATACTTGGGAAATGATGAAGGATCAGCAATAAAACATGAACAAATGTGAATAAATCTCAGTAGGGAGTACTTTACAAGACTTAAATTAATCCTAAAAACAGCACTGACATCTAGGAACAAGATCCAAGCTATAAATCAACTTGTTCTTTCTGTCCTAACTTATAGTTTTGGAGTGACTGACTGGCCTCAAAAAGTGTTGGATAGACTGGATATTAAAACAAGAAGGATGCATCACGCTTACCAAATGATTTATAAAAATCAGTGTATACCAAGATTATATATTCCCCGTTCTGAAGGAAGGATGATCCTCCTTAAAATTGATTACACATATAGATCTGCAACTGTGGGACTCTACACATATCTAGTGACCTCACAAGATCCAAATGTAGTGAAAGTTTTGAAACATAAGGAGAATAAATCTAAGATGATATCTGTACTTAATTTAGCAGAAGCATATCGACATCAAGCAGGAATGGAAATCAAACCAGAAGTGGATAAAAAACAGGCAGCAACTGAATGTGCTAAAAAACAAATAAAGAATATAAGGTGAAAGACCAGATGAGAAGGCAAGAAATGTGGAAAAAACATAAATATAGTTGCAAGTATAGAAAACTTCTGGAAGAGCCTAATGTTGTTCAAGAATGAACGCAGGAATGGTTAAGGAGAGGTGAATTCACATCAAGAAATGAAAGGTTAATATTGGCAGCCCAAGACAGTGGGCTACATACATGGCGGTCTACAAAGTGCATTGAATATGTGGGAGAAACAGACACATGTAGGTTTTGTAAAACCGAATTGGAAACAGTCACACACCTTGTTGCTGGTTGTGACGCACTAATGGCAGAGGGACTGTATACTGAAAGGCATAATAATGTGACAAGACTGTTACACTTGAGATTGTACAAATATTATAGTATCAAAGTGGCTGAAAAACACTGGAAACATGAGTCACAAAGAATCACAGAAAATGATGAAGTTTGTATCAGATGGGATCACCCAATACCAACAGTTCAAAAGATAGATGCTAAAAAACCAAATATAGTGGTCCAAGAAAAGAAGGCAAAAGTAGCATTGATCACTGAAATAGCCACACCCAGTGGCTACAGTGTCTTGTGTACAGAGAGACACAAAGTCATAAAATACCTGGATCTGAAGGCAGAAAAGAGAGCCATGTGAAAGAAAGATACCCAGATAGTTCCAGTAGTAGTAGGAGCAACTGGTCTTATAAAAAAGAATTTACAAGCGTATTTAGATATGTTACCAATTCATGTAGCACCATACGAGTTGCAGGAGTCATTACTGGGCACATTGCGGGTGCTGCAAAGAGCACTTTTGGCTAACATCAAAGAGTGAAACAATACTAATTTCATGAACTTTAATCATACTTTGACTTAGGAATGGGATCCATTCCCATCATGGTATTAGAAACCCAAAAGACTTGGAGAAATTAAAAAGAGCATCACCATTACTTTTTCCATCTTCTTTACCCCAATTACTTTCTAATTTTTGGCATTTTTAGAAAGACCCACTGTAGATATTAGAACAGGTAACAGCTGCATCTCTGTCTGGCACATCATGTATCCCTGTATCCATTTACCTTAATAAACATGAGGAAAACAGTTTGGGGAAGATAAATAGCACAAAAGCAGTCAAAACAGCTGCACAGCACATACATGTTAATAATTACTTCCTACACAACTGTTAATAAAGTCATTCAATATGTTATTTGTTAACCTGCCAGTTGAATTATTCTTTGTGCAACTTTTCTGGCCTTGAGCCAGGACAAAAAGACAATGGTAAATCCAATATATACAGACAGTTTAAAACAGTTAGTCAGAATATTTTTTTGTGGTGGAAGTGCAGAATTGGAGAACCAAGGAAAATCCATACCGATGACACATGGGGAGCATGCAGATGATATGCAGACAATACACACACGGTAACCAGAGGTCAGGACTCAACCACAAATCCTTAACATACCAACTTTAATTACTAAACCACTGTGCTGGTTAAAAGTTCAAGTTTTGTTTTTGATACCTCATCAATGAGTGTTTTATTTTGAGAACTTTTGAGCATGGAGACAAGAACAAACCAAGATGTTTGTTACCTTCCACTGCCAAGTCAGTGAAAGTAATTTTGGCCCAAGAAACACAGATATATTTAGCAGGTGGGAGAACATGATCTATTTGCATAAAGTTTACAGTCTGTGTCTTCATTGTGTGCTTTAATCATGTTAAGACTAGGCTGTAATGAAGAGGGAGTGAAAAATCATAATGAGAAAATTGTCTGCATAGGTGCAAACCTGTCTACATTTCTTACTTCCTTTGAAGTTGGAACAGGTTTTGCAAAGTGCATAAGGGATTCTTATAAAATTAATCAGCAACACTAAGATAGAACTGTCCTGATTTGTTCCCAAGGGCTAGGGAAGGCAACCAAAGAATAACATGATGCAGCGATTTCTGAAAATAATCAATACCTGTAGGAATCTTGAAATCTAATCTTGTCAATGAGTGTTAAGAATATAGTCCCAGTGCAATGTATCAAATACCTTCTGCAGTTCCACAGACATCTGACCTAAAGGAGTGGATGGTTTTCTTTCTGCAGAAATGAAACGTGCATTAGTGTGCACATGCAGCAACAGTTATGCTATCTAACGGATACCGTTTCAAAGGAGTTAAAAGGTTAATAACAACAACAACATTGCTGACATTGCAATTTGTCGATGAGAAATACCTGTAACAGTGACGTCATGCAAGGCCCATTTCAAGGTTAAAAAGGTAGATAGGTGACTGTTTTTATTATTATCAATTGAAGGTCTGTACCAACACCTTCTACATATATCTATATATATATATATATATATATATATATATATATATATATATACTTTGTAATCACAAAATAGCAAAATGTCGAACTTCAAAACAGTAAAACGATAATCCCAAAAACATAATTTCTTGAAAGTGTAGAAAGTCGAATTTGAAATTTGCGAAATGTAAGTAAGTTTTCTGCGGTGTAGATCTAAATTGGACGGTGTTCCTTTAAGGGGTAGTAGTTTGTCAAAAGTAGCTATGGAGGCCATTATGTTTGGATGTAGTGAAGCTTACCGTAGGTATAGAGTATTTTAGGGTTTAGAAGTGAAACTTTAGTTGTTTTAAGTTGATGGTAAGTGTACTATGTAGATCTGAGTATGTAAGTGACAATTGCGTATGCGACCGGTGATATGTTGAAGAACTAGGTTATTTATCTTTATAGGGGGTATTGTGCTGAAATTATGAAATGAAATTGTAGGCGCATAAAGGTATATTTACAATTTCCTTTGTGGTAGTGCAGTCTCAGAGTTGATATATTTAATTTGTAGGGGGTGTGGGGGTTGCATCCCAACATGGAGGGGTGCAGGAAGGCCTGCCCTCCCAGTTAAACATAGAGGAGTAGGCTGCTGTTTGTTTTGTTTGTTGATGTGTTTTTTATTGGTGGAGGAAGGTAGGTTATGTTTGTGTTATATTTTTCAATGTTTCAAGACTCAGTCTTATAAGGTTTCAGGATTTAGTGTTGTTGTGGTTTTCGTGTCGCTATTTTGAGGTTCGACATTTTGGTATTTCATGATTACAAAGTAGATATATGTATGTATATATATATATATATATATATATATATATATATATATATATATATATATATATATATATACACACATATACACACACACATGCATACACTTATGTAGGGGAATAGTGTACTGACTGTGGCCGTGGTTCAATAACATTACCTAAGTGGCACAAGCTCAGCTGCACAGTTGATAGGAACTGGTTATTACAGTCAGTTATTAGCATTCACCTTTTAAAAGTGGTCTTGTGGGATAGAACTCCTAAGCACATGCTGTGTTTACTATGATTTTAACCATGTGCTAGCTTTTTTTAAATCACAGGAGTGAGTTGGGCAGGTCTTTCACATAAGCCTACACATAAAACAATGAAGTTACTCCCTTAGGTGAATACTTGAGTAATTGCCCTGTAGAGCCATTTAAACCCAGCCAAGAAACCTGAGATCAGGAATCAAATCCTGAACTTGTGTCTTTAAAGTATGGACCTTAACCATTTCACCGTCAGCATGGATCTCCCACAGAGTTCAACTCTTTGAGCATTTGCTATATGTAAAGTAAGGCTAAAAATCCAATTGTATTCTTGAATGCTATGAAGATCATCTACTTTTGGATAGCATCCCAGGCACTAGAGGAGATGAGGAAATGAACAGCAGGCATCTCTTGGGATGAGAGAGAGGGGGACCAACCACTGCTGCAGTGAACTCCAGTAGAGGCATGAGCTTGTTGCAGTAGCAGCGTGAAGGATTACCACATGCACTTTGCATGTATCAGATAGTGCATAGCACTGTAGCAGGAAGTTAGCACATACACAGAAGAGCTTAGGCATCACATGACCATTTGGTCATGCTCACCAGATCTGCAGATGGAGGCGTTATGTTAATCAAAATTAAAAAAAAAAATACTCACTTACTGTGATGTAGCATAGCTTCCAGGCAGTTCCTTACATTGCAGGTAATTGGGGTACACACTTAATGATGCTCTGGTCTGGAGAGATGAGTACAAACTCTCAGGCTGCTGCAAGAAGGGTGGTGCTGACACAGAGTGATGAGAAATGGGTCCAAACTCCTTCTTTAGCTGCCTGGATGATAATACTTAGTTGAGTCCAGTTTGATCTCAAAACCTATGGGAAAAGGCTAATGGCTAGCATTAAGAAGGGAAAGCCCCCCCCCCCCCAAAAAAAAAGGCAATGTACTCTTTTGAGAACATTGCAGTAAGATTGTAGTGATATCTGCCAGCAATTAGACAACAGTGATGTATCTGAGCAATGCTGACTTTTTTCCAAGTTGAGATCTGTCCCTCCCTCTCTTTCTGCAGCAGTCTACTTTCAAGCAAAATGCAATATTTAATGTTAGTGTGAGTACATGTATATACAGTTAAGGATGCTATAGCAAAGGTAACTTCTTCTGTACAGATTTATGTAACTAGCATCAGCTGAGCAAGATAGTAATCTGTATGTATGTTTGTATGAATAGGGTATGGAAAATCTCCCGTTTAGTGCTTCTGCATATAGCGCTAAACGGGAGATTTCCCTTTACTCCACTGTAGTGCGGTCTCGGAGTTGGAATATTAAAGTAGGGGGGGTGTGGGGGGGTGGAGGGGGGCGTAGCCTCCCTGCATACAATTGTTAAAATCTATTTTTCTTTTGTGTTTTTTTTTTTTTTTTTTGCTTACACTTGTAATGTTCGATGTTTCAAAATTCGATGTTCTGGTCTCGATGATCAGAACTTCGATGTTTTGAAATTTCGATCATTAGAAGTGGAACTATATATATATATATATATATATATATATATATATATATATATATATATATATATATATATATATATACATGTGTGTGTGTGTGCGCGCGTGTGTGTGTTCCTTCAGTGTAGGATTTGAATCAGTGCGTCTTATTGAGAACTGTGAGTAGACACAAGGCTTTTATATGACTTGTATGAATTTAAAATCTAGGTTAGAATCCAATTACCAACTGCTTAAGGGTTGCATAACAAGTCGTTTCAATACTGCTCATGGTCTTTGTATACATTCTGAATCCTTCACTTCATGAAGAATTACTCTATGGAATATAGGCAAAGGAAAATAAAAAGCAGAATGTGAAATGACAAACCACCCTCTAGTCCCTCACATGTCTAAGTATCGAGAGAGTAACAACAACTTTGTGATTTTTGCTTCATTGCATATCTCATCCTGAACCTAGTAGCATCCTCTGTATTTATTGCAAATGGGTAAGGGAGTGGAAGTTCATGATTATGGATCTGGATAGTAAGACACAGGCAGTAAAAATGTTTTTGGTCCCCTTGATTAAATATGTTTGCCAGGCATATTTCTATCAGCTGGACAGTAACTTATGGCAAGAAGTAATCCAGGAAATGAAGAACTTTAATTGGCAAGAAACATGACCTGGGGTTAAGTGGGATAAGATGATCCTAGAGATTAAGCAAGGGGGCACAAGGTTGCCTGATTTAAAGGGGTACTTTAAGGCTACGCAGTTAAGCCTGTTATATATATTGCAAGTAGAGGGATAAAAAACAAAATGGGAAGATATGATGATGAGACAATAAGTGACTACCAGAGGCAGTGAGAGACTGTTTTATTGGAAACAGGCATTGGGGGAGAATAAAAGCAACCAGGAAGAACATCAGGCATATAAAGTGGTAGATAGTATATTGAAAAATAAGCTAGTGTGGATGTGGGATAATGAGATTTTGTTGATAGAGCTGCCAAAAAAGGAAACTAGAACATCAGGACATGAGAAGGCTTTATTAACTTTAATTATGTTAGCAGCCAAAACAATGATAACCAGAAAGTGAAAGTCAACATTTAGACAAACATTGGAATATGCACTAGATATTATAAAGAAAATAAAGCAGTTAGAGGGAGGTTTGTTATACAGAGAAAAGAACAAGCTGTATACCCTTAAAAGGCATATATGGGACCTTTGTCTTCAGAATTGGGACCAAAGTGATGAGGGAAAAAAGGAATGCTGGGGAGAACTGAAAATGGTGCAAAAATGGATGGAAAATGGTTATAATTTAAAATGTTAAAAAATGTTTATAAAAAATGAGGACATGAAAACTGAATAAATATAGGTTCATAGGTTCATAGGTAGGTACTAGGCTATCGGCCCAAGGGCCTACGTAAGCCTAGCCAGCAAGGTTCCCTGGCCTACGCCACCCAAGAAAGTTATTTTCCTGTACCTCTGTCGAGCAGGGACACAGAAGTGATCCCCGGGGTGTATTTCCTATTTCTCATCCACTCATCAAGATTTTTCTTGAAGAGTGCTAATGAAGAACTTTGCTTGGCATAGATGGGTAGCCTGTTCCAGGGTATGGGAAGTCTCTGGGACAGGAATCTATCCATCCAGCATGTACTGTTTATTGTGGTGACAAGGTTTCGGTCCCTAGAGCGTGTAGCTCGGAGGGATTGGGATATCTTTAAATGTAACATGTCCAACAGCTCTGGGTTTGACATAGCTTTATATGTTAGGCAGAGATCACCTCGGAGTAGGCGATATGCTATGGAGTAAAGCTGGAGTTTTTTGAGGCTGTCAGTGTAGGGCATTTGTTTGAGGCCAGTAATCCTCTATGATTGCGATATGATGTCAGTGATGATTGTGGATACAAATTGCCTGATAAATTGTGAGTTCAATAAAGCCGTGCTAAAAAAAGATTCATTGCAGCTGCAACTGCATCTGGGCATAGAACAGAAAAAAAGTAAGATAAATAAGTAAATAAATAAATAAACAATCATAATCAGAGCTTAATTTATACAACCAGCATATTTCCCTTGTCTGTGTTCATGAAAATAGCTCAGCTATGTATGACAATACTTTATTTGCTCTGCAAATTCACAGTCCAGGTAACATAATCAGGTATGCTTTTACCTCAAGTCCAGCATTCCATAATTTCTACTGTTATCATTGAACAGATTTTCTGATAATATGAAGGATAAGGGAGATCCATGGCTCACAGTTTAGGTATCAGCAGTAAGCATCAACTGTGCTGTGTCACATTTGAGTTTGAGCATCATGCAAATATCTAAAAAGGTTCTGGAATACAACCTGAGATAAAACTTCTCATTTTCTAGTAAAACAAAGATGGACGGATTATTGCATCACGAATGCTACTTTCGATCTTCCAGTTCAGCTATTTTGTGTGCATTCTTTTAGTTATGAATATTGTCTTAAGCCAGTTTATGAAATAGTTTTTTTACACTGAGGAATGCTTGGATCTGTTAACCTAACCCCAGCTGTGTTTTAACTTCAGACATATCTGTATGTGTATACTTTATGTAGAAAGCCAGTTATTGGAGAATGTCTTTCAGATATACTAACTCCTCCATCAAATGGTTGTCATTAATAACTCATCCAGGGAATGTTGTCATTACTAACTTGTACAGGAAATGCTCTCTTTACTGTCTCATCCAAGAAATACTGTTTTTACTAAACCCTCCAGGAAATGCTGTCTTTACTAACTCACCTAGGAAATTCTGTCTTTACTAAGGATTTAAGAATGTTGTTGTTTGTCTTTCGGCTTTTCCCAGTAAGGGGTCACCACAGTGGAACTCCGGTCCGCTAATGATTGGCAGTAGATTTTTACGAAATGCCAAGGTAGCAGCTTGACGCCCAACCTTCAACGAAGGCACTCCCATTTACGCACGCATGTCTTTTGAACGCTACCCAACCACGGGGAGGACATGCAGATTTGACACAGAAGGCACTCCCAAGCCCAGCCAAGAATCGAACGGGAGAACCTCTTGCTGTGAGGTAACAACGCTACTGCCGTACCACCGCGGCATCCACTAAGGATTTAGGAATATTCTTGTTAATTTGTACCGAAGTTCATTCTGTTCCTCATACATTTTTCACTGTTTATGTAGTGATGGCAATGTGTATGCAGGTGTTGTGGATGACCTTTTCTGCCATCTAATGCTGTAACACATTTTAGACAATGGATAAACTGTACCTCAATACCCTGATTGGAGAATGAGCGTTCTCCAGCAGGGTATTAATCTACAAATAATGCCCACTGAGAAGAATGAGTCTGCCTCTTCATGGCAGCTTATCAAGCCGCTGTGGAACTCAGACTGATGAAATGGAACTGTCGCCATTATTTTGCACACACTAAGCAGTGCTTTTGCTGTTTAGCGAGTGTAAAATATAAAAAAAGAAGACAAAAAGGTACATGTGTGTGTGTGTGTGTGTGTGTGTGTGTGTGTGTGTGTGTGTGTGTGTGTGTGTGTGTGTGTGTGTGTGTTTATGTCTGTGTGTTAGTGTATGTGTGCATGTCAGTGAGAGTGAGCAAGCCATTATTTTACACTCTCTAAGCAGTGCTTTTGCTGTTTAGCGAATGTAAAATAAAAAGAGAAAAAAAAGGAAATGCAGCATGTATGTGAGAGTGTATGCATGTATGTAAGGAGGTGAGAGAAAGAGAGCGATTGTATGTGTGTTTCTGTCTGCATGTGTGTAAATGGGTATATGAAAGCAGAGAGACAGTGTGTGTGTGTGTGTGTGTGTGTGTGTGTGTGTGTGTGTGTGTGTGTGTGTGAGAGAGAGAGAGAGAGAGAGAGAGATGGATGGCGAGAGTGAGAGAGAAAGCAAGAAAGCGAGAGTGATGTGTGAGTGAATGCATGTATCTAAGCAGAGGAGACTGCCTGTGAGAGAGATCGAGAGAGAGTGAGACTTAATGTGTGTATGAGGGTCTATATTAGACCACCAAACACTTAATAAAGCGAACAGTTATTGCTCGAACTTATGTAAGCGAAAGCTTAAAATATCGAAGCAACAGAAACCCAATTTTTTTCCTAGAGAAAGAATTCGGTTGTCCGTTTCTGTTGCTTCGGTAATTTCAGTGCTGTGTTGGAAAGTTACCAGTCGGGTTCAGGTAAGTGTGTGATTGTGTGGATGTGAGTGTTAGGGTGGGTTAGGTAAGTTAGGGCTAGGGAGCGGGTGAGGTGAGTGTGCGATAGTGACGGACCTTAGGGTTTGGGTTAAGGTAAGTGGATAGTTAGTGGTGAGTGTATAGTTTAGTGTAGGGTTAGGTGTCAGATTTTAGGTGTATGTGTGTGGATTGCTGTTTGTTTGGAGTGCTTGTGTTGTGTGTTTGCGTTTTGGAACAGCGATTTTTTTCCCTAGGAAAAAAAAATCGCAGTTCTGACAGTTCGAGATTGTAAGCTTTCGCTTACATAGGGTCGATTAATCACTGTTCACTTTTTTAAGGTTTTGGTGATCTAATAAAGACCCGTGTATGAAAGCAGCTGGAGACTGTGAAAAATTGAGAAAGAGGGTGAGTCAGATGTTGTCTGAGTGAATGAGTGAATGTGTGTATGAAAGCAGCGGAGACTCTGTGTGTATATATGTATGTGTGTGAAAGCAGCGGAGACTCTGTGTGTATATATGTATGCGTGTGAAAGCAGAGGAGACTGTGTATGTGTATATGGGAGAGAGAATGGGCAGTATGCAAAATTCATATATTTTTTTAAGCACTATATTATTTTTATATATATTTGATGTAAAATGCTTCCTCCCAACACCATTAACATATACTACAGCAAGTTTGAAACAGTAGGCAGAGGAACTATTTTACATTAAAAATATATAAAATAATATAGTACTTAACACAGTAAATATGCAAGTAAAACACAACAATTTTACAATTAACCCATTGTCTAAGTGGAATATTGCCCTCCAGGGTGTGTGTTAATGTGTAATTAATGCCCTTCCAGGGGTGTAGAGGCCCTCCACCTACGACGTAGGGCCTCATAACACCACTGGGTGGGCATTTATTACACATTAACACACACCCTGTCACGCTTTATTGCTTGAGTAAAGCCCAGTAGCAGATAAGGCTGCAAATATTCTGTGAACAGATCAGCAGGAATTGAGCATGGCTGTCTTTTCTCGTCTATTAATAAGCAGTTCATATGAGTGCATATATTACTGATGTAAAACACACAGGGCACAGAACACTTAGCTGAAGTACCCTAACAGCTCTGGTGAACACTGAACAACCAATAAAACTAAAGAAACATTACTGTGGGTTTCTTAGTTTCTATTACCATTTGTTATGCTGTTATAATTATTACGGTATGTCCTGCAATTTTTCAATATTGTCTTGTGACTGCATTGCCTACCTCCCTAATGAAAGACTGAGAAAGCATGTGGAAAAGTGTTTTGGGCTCACTGTTTTTATCTAAAAGATGAATGTACAAATACAAACAAGCTGATCATAATACCATCTGATAAAAAAGCATTTTGAGAGGAGCGCATACGCTGACTGATAGAACAGTGACTAGCACACACACTTGCTCAATTGTTCCTCAGTAAACTGCTTAGTGATTTTGTAACACTTGTCACAAGTCATATTAAACACACAGGGCTCAGCCCCTCATATATATATGAACTGTATTTTTTTTATGTTGGGCCTTTGTCAGCCATAAGGAGATCACATATAGGATTGAGCAATCAGTTTAGCCAGTCCACATCTACAGATCCAGTACTTTCTTTGGGCAGGAGAAATTTCCCTGTTTCAGTGATCCTTTTGGGTGCTGCACTTCTAGATAAACTGTTTGAAATGTGTGGTTCACTTAAATGTTTTAGCCATCTCACTGATTCTTGTACGTTCCTGCTCAACACTGCGGTTTGTAGCTAACTTGTATTGTTTTTGCTAAATAGCTCAATACATTTCATCACAGTGCAATTGGAATGTTATACATGTGGCTTTTACTTCTCATTACATGTATTTATATTTTAATAAAAATGTTTCTGTTATGTCTAACCCTTGTAGGCCTACATTCATGTAATAAATATCAACCAGCATCGTCCCCAGTTCCAGGAGAAGAAGTACGAAGTTCGAATTCCTGAGGACACACCACCTGGGAGAGAGATCCTGAAGATCAGTGCTACAGATGAGGATGGATGGAAAAGTCTGATTTACACAATTTACAACAGCATAGTTTCATCAAGCATGAAGAAATTCCAGTTGGATCCAACCAGCGGCTCCTTGATAACTATGGAAACTTTGGACCACGAAACCCTACCAATGCATATGCTAACTGTCATGGTATGAAATTTATGAAATGTCTCTTTAGCACCACTCCTGATTCTTACTAGGATATCTATATAAACTGCTACGTTTTCACTCAAAAAATCTAGTAATATATGCTTAAAATTAGTTTATATGCTTATAGCCTTTGTTATTGAAATGGCTAAATAATTGTGTATGAAACTGACAACCGTTATTTCCACTTACAGACAAGGGATTTATTTTAAGAATGAGCTATGCATGTAATTTCTTAAACTGAGAAGAATGCCGATTGGTACAGGCGACAAACTAATTGTTTCTTTATTATTCTCCTGACATTTTACAATAATCAGAAAACTCTCTTCTGCTCTTCATATACTTTCTCATTTTAGTCTCTGAGCTACATCTTTGTTTTTTTTTTTTTTTTGCTATTCAATAGCAAGCTGCATTGCTGTAAACACCTTCCTGTTTATTTATTTTTCCTTTACCTTTTTTTTTACAAGGTGGACTTTCACAGAGTTTTAAGGGTCAATGTTAATACAGAGGAATGATGCATCTGAAACTGCAGTTTCTAGTTTTCTTTCTGCACTTTACTGCAGTAACAGAGTAGATAATTTGTTAACCAAGCAATAATGCCCAACATGGTTGGCATTACTGGAGAAATAACTGAAGCCCCAGGAGTGTTGTGAGGTCCAGTGCTGCAGGTGGAGGCCCTCTCCACCACTGGGAGATCTTTTATTTCCCCTACAATGCCCATCTTAGAGGGCAATACTGAGCTTAGAAAATGGGTTGTCTGTTAAAACGGGTTGTATTTGTTTCACTATAAGTATATTTATATTTTTATGTTTTTGATATAAAGTAGCTCCTCCACCTACTGTTTCATAGTTGTTTTAGGATATGTAATTGTTGAAAGACATACATAATATCTACACACACGCACACACACACACACACACACACACACACACACACACACACACACACACACACACACACACACACACACACACACGCACACACCACACACAGTTTCATACACACATACATGTAATAGCAGCTGCAGCTGCAGAGGCAGAGAGAACACACTAAATGTTATTTTTTAATTGCCATGGATAGTGAGAGGGAAAAGACAAATAATGGCAGCTGTATGTAGCTGTTTATTGTACTTCTGTTCTTTTTCTTTTTCTTTTTTTTTAACTGATTTTAACTGATGCTTTATAAACAGTCCCATTTAGTGAGTGAAAACAACATGGCATGTGTTTGCATTTAGTCCATGGTTCACTGTATCCTAATATATTGTTGTGAAGCCATGGACTTGATACTAGGATTTCCTAGTACTTTAATAGCCTACCGGAGAGTGTCTGTTCTCCAATAGATTGAGTTATGCCCGTTTTCTGTATATGGATAATCACTCTGAAAATGTCTGGTACTGATGCCTCAAGGAACTTTCACTACATTCATTTGCAGATCTGCGGTGTTAATTATTGAATGTTAACAGCACAACTAGCAAGCGAAGGTAAACAGACACTTACGGTCCTTAGATCAAATGGCCTAAGGTATGACACATACATGTACCAACAAGAAGTCAAGACTACTCCTACTGCAGTTCTGCATCAGTACATTTTCACATAACTTGGAGAAGACTTTTTGCATTCCAGCATAAATAAAACCATAAAACTTCATAAATAGCCATAGCTTACCAAGCAAAAGCAAGCAAGAAACAGTTTTGTTGCTTCCTAAGAGGTGAAATGAGAAACAATTTTTAAATTGAAAGCCATTGTGCCCCAAGTACTTTCATTTTAAAATGGCTAGACCTTGAATTTTTATGTAATAGGATATAATAAATGAAATAATCAAAGTACTAAAAAAAATCCTTTTGCTGTAACAGTACAAATTTCCTTAAGGTAAACCCAAAAGAAGGTTAGCATCTGGGTTATTATAATACAACACACTATACAAAAAAATCAAATACACGAAATAAAATGCTGCATAAATAATAACAATAAGCCTTCTAGAGGAGTATGGGAAGCTTACAATATTTTCATCATTTTATGAAACTTTTGTAGTTAGCATAATAGTTAAGGCCTTTACCTCCCATGCACAAGGTACAAAATATGATTCTGAACTCCGGCCAATGCCTGTATGGAGTTTGAATACTTGGACAGTGCAGTTGTGCACCGGTTAGCATTGTTGCCTCACAGCAAGTGGTTCTGAGGTTCAGTTCTTGGCTGGGGTGCCTTCTGTGCAGAGTCTGCATGTCCTCCCTGCATAATCATGGGTTTCCTCCAGGTGCTCCGGTTTCTTTCCACATTCCAAAGACGTGTCTGAAGTGTTTCTTCCCAGGCTTCTGCTGAAAATGAGCTTTGTCCCAGTTGGACTTTCCTGGTAAACAAATGTTAAATAAATAAAACTTTTCATAACTGTTAATTGTCATCTATTCATAGATATACCTCCTAAAGATCAAGTTTAAAAAATTTCTCAGGACTTCTTTTTGCTGTAATTATGCTCTCATCATGTACAGTTGGCTTTCTGATTCTATAGTATATAGTTTCAACTTTAGTTAAATCAGTTGAGCTATATTTATTATATTTACTAAAATTGTATTTGTATCTACTATATGTTGAGGAGCTGTCCATTTGCTTCTTGATTCTGTATTATTTGGTGGCACCTTCTGATGATGTCATAAAAGGGCAAACATGTTGTAATACAATACCTTGGAGTACTGAAATGAAGGTAGTCCCACTATGCCAATAACTGTTAATGAGCTTCTCTAACATTCTGCGTTAATGAAATTCATTACTTGTTCTGAGTATAGCCTGATTTTACCTAAGGACATGGTACATTTCTCAGTCTGGACAACATAAGCTGATACAGCAGCTCCATCAGATTCAGTGTTGCCATCAGGGAGTAGGGTCTGGCATACAGGTGTAGTTATATGGCTAGATGCTGTCCAACACGGGAGCTCCACCTGTAGGACAGCATAGCCATCATACCTGAATTCTTCCCATCCAAGATGAGGATAGGATTGTGGAGTCACTAAATCACCAGGGAATTATGTCTACTTTTGAAAACAGGACACCGTGAGCTGTCCATACAGGAGTTTTGAGGATGGCTTGCACTACACTAAACTGCATATGTGAATGGTTCCAGTCTCTCTGCCTCTGACTCTTCAAACCTGCAGTACAACTTTACTTGTATGTGGAACTCAGTACTGTAAGCAGTTTGGCTTCCACTAGGTACAATCTGCAGTGCCTAGTCCCACATACATGTGGACCTTCCAGCTTGCCAGTAATGCATAGTTCCATTCCAACACTAATCCAGCAAATATACAGCACATATCCCTAGTTTTCTTCCTAACAGTCATCATCTGTGCTAGATACCTATTTATTACAGTGTTATGTCTGTCTTATTAACTTTAATGTCAAGTGCTATACATTTTACTAGTTGTCTTATGTTCTGTTTTGTTTTGTTATTTATTTGAATGTGAATGCATTTAGTTATTTATTGATATGTTGTCTGCTTGCCTGCTTAAGTGATGGATTGATTGTGCTGCAGTCTGTGTCACTTTGTTGAAATCGGCTCCAGACTAGAGTACGTGCCTACCCACTACATGTTTACCCCCTGTATACTTCATCAGAATGCAGGACCAAAGAAATGCATGCATAGTTGTTCAGCATACAAGAAATGTAAACAAACATTTCTTAAACTTAATAAACTTAGTTCCAATGAAGAAACTAAAGTCAAAACCACACATTTTAGAATTGAAAAGTCCACTTTACATGAAAAACATTTAATTATTTTTAAAAATGAAATTATAGAAAAATACATTTATACGTTATTTTTAAAGATATACTGTATAACAACAATTCCTCTACCATTCCTAAATGTACTTCAAATAGCTAACAGGGCAACAATTTAATTTAATTTAATATACACAAATGCATTAATTGATAACATTTTTGTATTTAAATAAAATAAACGTTGCCATGGCAAATCAGCATGTAATCCCCATCTGTAATAAAGCATCATATATGAAAAGAACAACTGTAACTTTCTCCCTATTCTGAGCTTCTACCTTGTATCATCCTAATGGGAAAATGGCTTACCTATTGTAAAAATCTGAATTTTTTTCTCTGTGATACTCTTGAGCAAGAAGAGCTACAGGATATAGTAAATTCACCCTAATATGGTCATTCGTATGTTCCTGTATTCAGACTTAAACATTACATTTCTGACATACTACAGTTGCATTTTATTCCTTAGTCTACCAAGTCTGACTAACATGCAAACATTTGTATAAAGTTAATACTTTAAAACTAATGATCATTTCAATTCCCAACAAAAACATATTCATCCATATTATATCCAGCACACATTTGCATTCCTTTGGTTTATTTTAAATCCTTAAATAAATTACATTGTATATTAATATTTCAACAATAACTTTTTTATGTTTTTCTTTTGGGGAGTAGAGCAATTTTAAATGATGTTTTTTTCAAGTTGAAATTGTAAGTAATATATTTTATGATTTATGTATTTTTTGAAGTGCATTGTTCCTTTAAAAAGTTTTGTTGACATAATTGGGGTTGAATAATTGGAGTTAATTAAGTTTGGTATATAAGGCTGAGTTATATGAATGATTATATTCATTTTGAAGAAGTCTTATGAGGAAAGGCCAAAAGCGCTTAATGTGTGATTAAAGACTTTTGGACCTTTAACAGTCTCCAGTTACTCATTTGCTACACTCTGCCTTGTTCGCCATATTTGTGTTAGTTTTTTTTTTTTTTATAAAAGAAAATGGTAGAAATTTTGGCATTTTCCTTAATCAATGGCATATATATAATATATGCAGATCTCTTAGTATAATGATACAGTATGCAACCAAAAATGTATATTTCATTGCACACTATATTTAGTCTAATTGATAATGTACTTAGAGGACAAGCTTTGAGAACAGGTCGATTTCACAGTAAGACTGAATATTTTAATTTAGCATTAAATCAGATAAGGACTCAATTCTTGTCTAGAGGTTATCGAGAATATGAGGTTGATGAAGCACAAGATTTGTCCAGGAAGGCCAGGGATACCTTTGGATGCCTTATTTTCATCTTCTAAGTCAACACATAAGCATAGTGTCACTTCGCCACGAAGTTTGTTTTTTAGTTTGACATACTCCAATGATGGCCATGGTATTAGGAATATTATCAATAAACACTGGCACATATTGCAAACAAATCAAGATATAGCTAGACTGGCAGACGTTAGACCTAGGTTTGGATACAGGAATAAGAAGTCTTTATGATATAAACTTTGCTGTCCAAGTAGTAAACATGATAAAGGTAGTCATGAAGAACTAAGAGGCACATGTAGATGTAATGTATGCTCATTTTGCATGTATGTTGACGAATCCCTCACTTTTAAACGTCTTCAAGGTAACCAAGAGTTTACCTTGTCAACATCAGCTGATTGTAATACTAGAAACTTAGTTCATTTGGCTCAATGTATACTTTGCCACTCATTTTATGTAGGCAAAACTAATAGACGCTTACGAGAGAGAACACTTGATCACTTATATTGTGCTCGTAGAGCTATGAGTTATAGTGCAATAGCAAAACATATGAAGGAATGGGGTGAAGGACATGAGTTGAAGTTTCTAGTGTCAGATGTTATATATGAGGATGCCAAAAGAGATGACATTGTAAATGTCACGCAGCAAGCTAAATTAAGATGGATCCTTAGGTTAAGAGCACACCAGAGATTAGGTTTAAATGACCACATATGTGTGCAGCCTGTTTTGAAAGTGCGATCACTTAAGAAATAAGGGTATCAAAGATTTTTACACACACACACACACACACACACACATATATATATATATATATATATATATATGTGTGTGTGTGTGTGTATATTTATTTATACACCTTTATATACACATCTTCATATATTTATATTTATATACATATAAATTCTGTATTTTTATATGTTTTATATTTTTGTGTATGTTTTATATATTTTCTAATACATTTTGATGTTTATGCAGTACTGATTTATTTAAAATGTTTTTATTTGCTGTCACTTAGTAACTAGGAATGCATTTGCACAGACTGGCTATGGCTGATAATGGAGGCAATTGAATGTATTATTTAAAGTATGATGTTTTTTTTTAAATCATGATCTGATGAAGCAAATAGATTTTGCAAAAGCACTTATTGTTGAATAAACCTATGTTTTAAATAACAGAGCTGCTATTAGTTTATACAGCTTTACAGTTATAAGAATATTTCTTGTGTTCTGCCATGTTCTGCTTGGTGTGTTTTTCTTGGTTCGTGTATTTTTTTTGTCACCCAGCAGTTTATCTCCACAGGTAACGTGTTTACTCCACTATATTTAGTGTGTTGAACCTATTTGGTAGTTAGTATTTAAACTACAAATATATTCATTTGTAGTAGGCATAGGTTTTATTTTTGCATTTTCTTATACTGCTAATGTATAACAGCCTGAAGAGAATTTTGCTAGGGGAAATATGAATATATTTTTACTTATACAGCAGTTTATTTCATGTGTTTGATATTATAAAGATTTCCATAAACAAAGAATGGTGTCTAGGGTTTTTAGGAAAAAAATAATTTTCAAATTCATATTTGCATTACTTTAGTAACCATCCACATTATCAGAAGAAGAACATTGTTAAAGGACAGATGGTCTGTGCAGCCAGCATGACCTCCCTGAGGGAGGATTTGGCAGAAGAACTGGACTTGCCCCCATCAAAAGTGAAATTATGTCTGGTTGGGGCACTAAATATGTTCTTTTGTTAAATGTTAACAACATTGACAACTATGAAATAATTGTACAGTTTGAGGAGGATGGGAGGAAAACAGCACCCAAGAATGTCATGAATGAGAACCATTATTTTGTTATGAGATACAATCAGGATACGAATAAAATAAGACAGATTATTTCCAAATATTGGAATTTTTTTTAAATTATGCCCAGTAGCTTTAAGGTGTTCAATACCCTCCTCAAATTTAGTTATAGGAGGGGGCAAATTTGAAAAATGTGTTTGAACGTGGCTCCGACCAGAACAGAGGGGGAGCTAGAAAAAGGTTAGGTACTTTTGCTTGTGGACATTGTTCCCAGTGTCTTTTTGTGGCTAATAAAAGTGAACTATTTATACCTAGTCTCAATAATAATGAAAGAATGATAACTAAGGGATATTTCAACTACTACTCTAAAGGGGTGATTTATTTAGCGTACTGCACCTAGTGTTATGTATATTATATAGGGAAAACTGAAAGATGTTTGAAGCATAGAATTTACGAACATGTTTATGATAGTAATAAGAGAAAGGGGACAAATGCATTATTTAGACATGTAAATGTATGTAATCAAGCCAAATACAAATTTTGGGTGATTGAACAAGTAATACCCTCCAAACGAGGTAGTGATTGGGAAACAAAGTTGGAATACCAGGAACTAATATGGCAACTACAGATGGATGCATTTACTAGTCCCAGTTTAAATGACTATATATCAATTGTACCGACGTTGAAAATGTGAGGCTTGTCATAAAAGAACAACAACAAAACATATACTTATTAATTAGTTTATATATATGTGTGTGTGTGTGTGTGTGTGTGTTATATTTTTTTGTAAATATTATAATTTGTAAAAAAAGTGTAATTTTTTTAAGGGAAGTGTAACAATTGAATGAAAGTTTTTTTATCCAATGGGAAAATGTAATTTTAAACAGTATGGACCTATCCTATCATAAAGCTGTGTATATATAAAGGTGTATTTTAATGTATGGTTATACTGAAGACGTTTCATGTGTTTGAAATGAAAGCACTCAATCTTTTATTAAATATTCTCAAATATTTTTTTTGTTGTGGATTTTTGAAGTGTTGTGAAAGGGGTGAGCCTTTATTGGACTAAGTGCTGCAGTGCTGTGTGGTTACCAGTGTTGTACTCAGAAAATGGGAACAGTAGTACATGTTGAGGTCTGTGAAACAGTTAATTGTACATGATCTCAAAAAATGGTTTAAACCAATACTTCTCTATTACCTACAATGTAAACCTTTTAGTACACAGTATATTAATCAATAGTCCATGCTGCACTTTTTGTGTTCTGATGTGTACTTTACAAACATAAATTCTAATTTATTTAATGAACTGACAAATAAATGTCCTGCCTTCATTTGATTAAAATAATCTTTCTGGCATTATGTTGAAAGTGTGAAAAAGAGTGAATTATAGTTTTCTTTTTTTGCATTTACTTTTCATTTAAATTTACAGTTAAAATTGATTCACATTTCAGTACATCCTTCTGCCTGTTTATTTTAAGCAATGTTAACAAAAACTGTAATAAACATAAAATGTGAAATGAAATAAGGATCTACATGAACTACAATTAAAACGAAAATAGAGACAAGTCCTACTGTTTACAAGTTGTGATTCTACTTTTAAACAATTATTAATTTAATGTTAATAAAATAGTTTTCCATTAAATAAGGAATACTGTCCTATGCATATGTCTCCTACATGACCACAGCTAATAGTCTTTAAAGGATGGGTATTTGGTCTTTAAGAATCATAGCAGTAACTGAATTTACTTGGATATTTAACATTTATCTAACCATAAATTTTGAACAAAAGACTTCAATTTTATCCAAAGTTCCAGTAATTTACAATAAAAGAAAATGTGTTACCAATCTAATTTTAGCAGCTGATCATAGCGCCAACTTCATGCATTATTATTTTCCAAGTCTTATAAGGGGGTAGACAGCTCATATTTTTTTAGTAAATTAGGACCAGTTTTCAACTTACATATATCATAGGAGATAATATCCACCTCATTTGCCAAGCTAATTTCTTATGGGTAATATTCATAGTCTTAGTATATCATTTGTAGTTCTTTATTACACACATTTTTAGCTAGATTAATAAATTCTAAAAAAGAAATGATAAGTTTCAGTTTTCCAGTTCATTGTAATAATCTTTCTAGCAATATCTAATATAGACCACAGGAGAGGCACTTGGTTTCTTGGACTAGGATCTGGTATAGGGACATTAAATACAATTAAGGAATCAGTAATATTATATTTATCTGATCATAAGGCTTTAACAGAGTTTTCAAAATCCCTCCAAAATGAAGCAACCATTTGACATTCCAGAATCATATATTTCTAGTCTCTTTCCAAATCACTATTACATCTTCAACATCTTAAATTTTCTTTTTTGTAGAATAAAGTTATTTTTTTGGGAGTTAAAAAACTCCTTTGTATAAACTTCCAAGTGAAGATTTTCCAAAAGATGATGAGGAGTTATTCATAGATTTTAAGAATAACCTTTTATTCATTTCTGAGAATGCATTATTATTTATCTTTGTAGAGTATTCCCAGTGAGACACATCAAAGTCTATAAATTCAGATCTTAAAATTGTATAGATTATTGACAATTATGATTTATTTTTATTTCTATTACTATTAATCTGAAAAAACTAATGTCATTTGTAAATTATTATTTATAAAATGTCTAAGAGGATGTATATTTAACCAATACATTTTATCAGAGTTATACATAGATAAAAGATTTTCTGCAGTATTTACTTTGTTTCCATCTAAAAACTGAAACCAAAATTTTAGATTATTTACCCCAAGATTAGTTATTATGTTTACATTAAAAGATTCTAAGCAACAAATACTGTGTGCTATAGGAAACATCAAGATCATTAATTGTTTGACCAAATGATTACTGCCCATTAGTGTTTTAAAATTATTTAGCAAATTGTTTAAACTAAATATAAATGTGCTGGCATTCATATTATTTAAACAATAGCCCGTTAGAACTCAATATATTATGCTAATATTTGTTAAATATATTGAGAGCCATTTCAGGTAAAATAACTGGGGTTAAAGGAAAACTCCACCCTAGAACTAAAAAAATTTTTTTTTTCAGTCTGTCTTTGATCCAGACCTATTTTAACACATAAAAATCACTTAAGTGCTTTATTTGCTATTTTAGCCTGTTTACCACAACATGACTGCCGATGGGGCATGATATAGCAACGTAATCTTCTTTTCCTTCAACCATTTCTCTTTCCCATAAAGCATTTCAAGTCTTCTTTCTATGACTCATGCCAGACCTAAGGAAGTAACTGTGAATTCTCATGCCATTGACATATAATTGGAAATATGTGACTCACTGTCAGTTTGTATTCCTTCTGTGTTAGGCCTGCTTCTTTTCTGTTGCTAATCACTCTCATTTATGTTTAGACCAGAGCTTGCTTTACACTATAATTTGAAGTTATCCAGCAGCAGCCAGAGTTGTAGCTAAATTGGATGCCTTTGTTCTAAGTGTTCTTTTGTAGTCCAACATAAATTGACAGTCCCCTCCTCCCACACTACTCCAGAGGTTTGAAAACTGTCACTGCAACTGACAGCTCAGAATTGAAAGGAGGGGAGTATCATTTCATATGTCTTCCCCTCTGCCTGCAGTATGATTTAGTTATTTAATTTGTTTGGCAGTGGCAGAAAAGATTTATTTAAACAATTGTAATTTAATTTTCGCAAGCCAGTTTCAGATCTTTTTTGATTATTTCATTGTGTTGATTTTTTATTTCCCCCTATTTTTACAAGATATTATTATAGGTTCATAGGTTCATAGGTAGGTACTAAGCTATCTGCCCGAGGGCATTTTTAAGCCTAGCCAGAGTGTGTCGGCTTTCACCACCCCATTGATTAATTAACTGAGCCACTGTCAAGCACAGCCAATGAAGTGATCCCAGGGGTGTATTTTCTGTTACCCATCCACTCATCAAGGCTTCTCTTGAAGAGTGTTAGTGAGGGGCTCTGCCTAATGTAGTTTGGAATTTGGTTCCAAAGCATGGGGAGTCTCTGTGACAGGAATCTATCCCTCCAGCATGTTTTATTTATTGTTGTGGCAAGGTTTTGCTCACTAGAGCATGTGGCTCGCAGTGACATGGATTTCTTTAGGTGGAGCATGTCCATCAATTCTGAGTTGGACATGGCTTTGTAATTCAGGTAGAGATCACCTCTGATTAAGCGATATGCCACTGAGTACAGCTGGAGATTTTTCAGTCGGGCTGCATAGGACATATGTTTGAGGCCAGTAATCCTCTTGGTGAGATGCTTTTGTGGTCTTTCCAGCTGTTGGAAGTGTCTTGTGAGGTACATCCCAAATGGGGCATTGTACTCTATGATGGGTCTGATGAGTGACGAGTAGAGGGGCACTGTAACCTCTTTATTTCTAGATGCGAACACCTTAGTAATTAGATGGGTCACATAGAAGGATTTCCTAACTACTTTGGCAATATGATTGTCAAAGGAGAGACTACTATCTACCTGAGTCCCCAGATCTCTTATTACCTCTTCTGCATTAAGGGGGCTGCTGCCTATATGGTAATTTGTGGGTGTTTTGTTTTTCCCAAATGGGATGACTGCATTTTTTGGCATTTAGCTTGAGGCCATGACTTTGACACCAGGTGTCTGTCTCAGTAAGGCCTTTTTGATGGATGTCCATGTCAGCCGGAGAGTAAATTATGGCTCCCAGTTTGCAGTCATCGGCAAACTTGGTTAGCCATAGTCCTCCTGTGCTTGCCCGTACTTCTGAGAAATATATGCCAAACAGTAGGGGTCCCAGAACCAAGCCTTGTGGGATACCACTTGTGACTGGTTTAGAGTCAGACCTGGAGCCTGCTATTCTTACCGTGTGAGTTCTGTCTGTAAGCCAGTTGACAACCCATCTTGTGACCTAGGGGTTTATGTTCAGGCTGGTGAGTTTTTCTATAATACCCGAGTGAGGAATGGTGTTGAACGCCTTGGCGAGATCAAGGTAGGCTGTGTGAACCACCTTTCCCTTGTCTATGGCCTTGGTGACTGTCTCGAAGAAGTCAGCTAGGTTTAGTAGGCATGATCTGCCCTTAACAAAGCCGAACTGGGTTGGGTCAAGTGTTTGGAGGTTTTCAATGTCTTTGTTAATGAGTTCCATGATGATGCCCTCCACAGCCTTGCAGACCAGGCTAGTCAGGCTTATGGGGCGATAGTTACCAGGGTCAGTTGTGGCACCTCCTTTGTGGAGTGGAATAACCATTGCTGTGTGCTATTCTATGGGCACGTAGCCTGTGGAGATGCTGAGGTTGAACAGCGTGTTTAGGTGGGGGGGGGGGTTAGTTCGTTCTGTAGTTTGTGCAAGACACAGCCTGGGACACCATCTGGCCCCACTGATGCTGTGTTTTTGGATTTTGAAAGGGCTGTTTTCACCTCTGCTTCTGTGATTTCCGGGACACTACACTTTTCCAGTATTGTTGTGGGCCCTTTTGAAGGTGAGAGGGAGGTGAAGTTTGCACTGAATCTGTCTGTCAGGATGTTGGCAATATCAGTAGGTTCAGTATATTTTGTGCTATTTTGCACTAGCTCAAAGCATATCTGCGAGTTGCCACTTAGATTCTTGACATAGCTAAAGAAGGCTTTGTGGTTATCCTTCGAATCCTTGCTATTTTTCTTTCGAAGTTAGCCTTGGATGATTTCATGAGGGACCTTAGTTTCTTACTGATACTGATCAGGGATGTCTTTCCTTCTTGGGATTTGCTTTTTTTCTGAACTAGTTTCCTCCTTCTGTTGTATAACCTGTTTATGGCAGATGTCTGGTTTCCTTCTCTTAGGGGAGTGAGTCTTGGACTTGCTAGGGATGGCACGATCCATGCATCCTTGTAGGTGCTCATAGAGTGCAATTGTAAAGGATTCTGCATCTTGGGCAGTGTTATCCTTTAGTGTAGGGGCTGTGAAACTTACCACCTCTGCCTTAAATAAGGTAAAGTTTCCTTTAGAAATGTTTTTCACTGTGGTTTCCTTGGTTGGGGGTGGTAGTGGGGTGTGGACATCCAGGGTGATTAGTTTATGGTCTGATCTAACCAGTGACTGGTTGACCTCCGGTACGGAACACCTGTCGCACATGTTGGTGATGACTAGGTCCAAAATGTTGTGGCCTCTGGTAGGGGAGTTTACCAGCTGATCCAGGGCATGTGAGTTTATAAACTCCAGGAAGCGCTCAGCCTGGGAGTTTGTACTCAAGTAGTTTTCCCAGTTAATGGTAGGGTAATTAAAATCGCCCAGTATCAGGGTGTTCGGTAGGACCTTCATGTTTTCCAGGGTCTCCAGAAAGGCGGAGTAGTGGTCCTGGGTCATGGAGGGGGATCTGTAGCAGGCCACAATTTGCATTGCATATTTGCCTGATGTTAGTTGCACATGGATGATCTCAGATGTATCATGCTGCACCACTAACCTGGAGGTGTTAGTATCCTTGATGAATATGGATACACCCCCTCCTTTTGTGTTTCGGTCCGTGTTCTGTGGCCAAAATGTGTGGTATGAGTTGTAGCCCAGTAGTGCTGGAGTGCTCTCTGGAGCCTTGAACCAGGTTTCAGTTACTGCACAGATGTCGTTCTCCATACTTAGGAGTGCTTCGAGCGCATGCATTTTGAGATTTAAACTCCTGGCGTTGAGTAGCATAACCCTCATTTTTTTACTGCTGTTTACGGTGGTGGGTTTGAATTTTGAGCCTTGCCTAAAAAAGGCACTATGGGGGCAGCAAGAGCCTTGGCCAGTATTTGAAAGCCAAGGGGTGACAGGTGCAAGCCATCTCTTGCGAAGCAACATGGCTTGTCGAGCATGTCATTCCAGGCTGACAGACACTGGATCCCCTTTGAATGACACCAGAAGCTTAGTCAATTGTTGAAATTGATAATTTTTTTCTTTATACTGAGGTATCATTCTTGCTGAGAGCAGGATGCTACTCAGGGTCAGGGTCATACCTGCCTGGACTACATGATCAGAGAGCTCTTCCATGTCTCTTTTCATGTAGTCCAGGGAGGTACATTTCAGGTCATTCACACCAACATGAACAATGACAGAGTTATATTTGTACTTGTTCTGGAATGACCTGAGTGCTTGTGTTATGTGGCGGATTCTGGCTCCCGATAGGCAGCTAACAGTAACCTTCTCCTTGTCCAGCCTAGTGAGTGGGGTGTCAGTGTGTCTGACTATTGAGTGGCCCATTACTAGTGTGTTAGGTATGTTATTTCACCTTAAGGGCTGTGATTGTGCAGCACATTGATTTTGTGTTTTATGTGTTGTCTGGTTTGTGATGGGAGGTGCAGGTTATGTGGGTGTCTGCTTTGGAAATCTCTGATGCTTTTGCAGATTTTTATTTAGAGCCTCCGAGTATGATTTCATGTATTTATGTGTATTTTTTGCCAGTGCTGGTTTAGTAGGTCTATGTGAGGCTGGAGGTGTGGTGCAAGTGTTAACCTTCTCCTCATGACTGTCTGTTCCAGTCTTGGGTGGAGAGACCTTAGCCTCCAGTTTGGCTGTATAATTGCATCTCTTGCATATGTTAGTGTTTTATGGTAGGAGGAGAGGGCTGTCTGTGTACATGAGGCAGTTGTAACATTGCATCAGGATACCCAGATTCACCAGCTGGACTGGAGAGTACACCTGAAATTGCCCTTTGGTCATGCCTGAATAGTAGGGTGAGCTGCTTAGTCGCTTATGTTAACTTATTTTTGCTTTCCAATCTGAGAAACAGCAGTCTAGTGACATGCTGTTTCTGCAATTTCCTAACATTTGCATCATCTCCACATATTTTAAATGACTGCAAAACAGTAATTTGCAAATCTGTGTCTGTGATACTGGCACAATAAAAAAATGTACTGAAAACTCACTGTATTCGAGTCCATGCAGTGAAGGGTTTTTTTTACGGGGGGTGGGGAGGTCTACTGAATATTTTGGGCAAGTAAGTATCACTTGCATAATGCAGATAACTTATGCATTTTTTGAGCTTAATATGATCTTCTCTAATTCAGCTGAAACTATTTAGCAATCCTCTATTCCTTTAACTGGATTAGTAAATTTGCTTTGAGGCACTCCCTGTCTTTGTGCACATTTCCAGTCTTACTACTAAACTGGTCATATATTGAGTTGTCAATTGGCTGCTGACACTACTCAGACAAACACAGTTCTTCATATTTTCACATTACAACTTTTGCTTCGGTCTCTCCAAAACAACTAAAGAAATGTGTGCAGTTTGCACGAAACACCACATAGGAGGGTTTACACCCTTCAGTAAATTAAGGATTGCAGCATCCAGTTTGCAGTTGTGCTAACTAAACTTGTCAAGTCAGGCAGTAAGCACACAGGAGTGAACTGCTACTGTCAGTGACATGAGTACAGAATGACAATTTTGCCTGTCTACCTTATTATGTCACTGTACCAGGCCGTGCTGTGTGGCCTTTTGGGAATATTGCACATCTTAGTCCAAGTTCTCCTAAATATTGCCGCTATAGATCCAAAAGCATACTTCATAGCACTCTCCTCTTTGTGGAAATGTATGTAGCCCCTACAAATTACTTAAGGATACCTAAAATACATATATCACATCACACAAACCCCTTTGCCATCAACTTTGTGACATCTGCATAATGTAACGCTGTCTCACACTGTGCATCAGACTTTAGTACATGGTCACACAAGTTACAATGTGTCAAGGGTACCAGCCATCATCATCTGTACAGGTGACAGGCATCACACTACACAACGGCTTGGACTATAAACGCTGTTAGGAGGGCAAAACTGCTACACAGGATTTTGAACATTGTGATGCCTGTGCCATGTGGCCACACACTTGCTAATCAGGCTCATATCTAACAATTAATGGCTTCTCAGACATTGTGCCAGAGTGTCTATGGAAACTGGTTCCTGCTAGTTACATATGCCCAATATGTTTTTTGGGTTACAGTGCATACTTCATAGATACACACCGGGTTTGCAGAGTCTGAATCTTTTCTTTACCTCTGTCCATGGCCTTATGAAACTCAGTGCCCTACTGTAACTAACATACTTTAATAGTAAGGTCTTTTCAACTAAAAGTAATTATGCAATTACATATATGAAATTGCCCTGCACACATATAAAAGTAATAATTCCACCGTGCTTGATCAGCACTCTACATATCCTATGGGTGTGCCTGCATCCAGTGTGCCAAATTTCAGTTACAAGATTTTCAATGCCATTAACTATGTGCATGAATGTTTGCTATAAGACGTAGTAATTCATCTACAGCACGTCCACTAATTGGTAGCACTGACCTTCCACTGCTTTTCATTTTAGTGTTACATGCAGTGCGTCCACACATCATTGCATTTTCCTTCCCTTACCACATCAAACATTCTTAATAGTGTCACACCGCCATGACTTCAAGTCACCAGACCATAGCCATTACGTTTTCCTTCATAGGTTCATAGGTTCATAGGTTCATACTAGGCTATCAGCCCTAGGGCATTTATAAGCCTAGCCAGAATGTGTTTGGCTTTCGCCACCCATTTTAAATTTATTTTGCTATGCCCTTTTTCGAGGTTAGTATACTGTGCCTCTGTCTAACAGTGACACAGAAGTGATACCCGGGGTAAACCTACGATCTCCCATCCACTCATCAAGATTCCTCTTGAAGAGAGTCAATGAGGGACTCAGCCTAACCTGGACTGGGATTTTATTCCAGAGTGAAGGGAGCCTCTGGGTTATGAATCTGTCCCTCCAGCATGTCCTATTTATTTCAGTGCTGAGGTTCAAGTCTCTCGAGCGTAGCTCGATGGGATTTGGATTTTCTGAGGTGCAGCATGTCCATTAATTCCGGGTTGGACATGACTTTATACGTCAGGCACAGATCGCCTCTGAACAGGTGGTATGCCACTGAGTAGAGCTGGAGTTTCTTTAACCGGGCAGCATATGGCATCTGTTTGAGCCCTTTGATCCTCTTGGTGAGGTACTTTTGGGGTCTTTCCAGTTGCTGCAGGTGTCTGGTAAGGTAAATCCCAAAAGGGGCATTGTACTCAATTATGGGCCTGATGAGGGATGAGTAAAGAGGCATGATGACCTTCCCTGATCTAGATGTGAATCCCTTCATGATTAGGTGGGCTATATAAAATGTTTTTCTAACCACTTTGGCCACGTGGTTGTCAAATGAGAGATTGCTATCAACTTGGGTCCCCAGGTCCCTAATTACTTCTTCTATACTTAATGGATTACCACCTATGTGGTAATTTGTGGGCACTTTGTTTTTGCCAAAGGGCATGTCTATACACTTTTGGCATTTAGCTTGAGGCCATGGCTCTGGCACCAGTTGTCTGTTTCTATGAGGCCCTTTTGGAGGATGCTTGTGTCGGCTGGAGAGTCGATTATGGCGCCCAATTTGCAGTCATCTGCGAACTTGGTCAGCCACAGTCCTTCTGTGTTGGCCTGTACCTCCGAGAAATATATACCGAACAAGAGAGGTCCCAGGACTGAGCCTTGTGGGACACCACTTGTAACTGGTTTGGAGTCTGACATGGCTCCAGCAATTCTAACCATGTGGGTTCTGTCCTTGAGCCAGTTTGCAATCCATCTAGTGACATAGGGCTTTATATTTAAGCTGGTGAGCTTATCTATAATGCCCGAGTGGGGTATTGTATCGAAGGCTTCTGCGAGGTCCAGGTAGGCTGTGTGGACCACCTTCCCCTCGTCAATGGTCTTGGTGACTGTTTCAAAGAAATCAACCAGGTTTAAGAGGCAGGATCTGTCCTTAACAAAGCTGAACTGGGTAGGATCCAGTGACTGTAGGTCCCCAATATCTTTATTTATGAGGTCCATGATGATCCTTTCCATAGCTTTGCAGACCAAGCTAGTCAGGCTTATGGGGCGATAGTTTCCAGGATCCGTTGAGGCACCACCTTTATGGAGAGGGACCACTGTTGCTGTACGCCACTCTTTGGGCACATATCCTGTAGTAAGGCTGAGATTGAACAGTAGTTTTATGTTTGGGTTTAGCTCTTCTTGGAGTTCATGTAGGACGCAGCCCGGGACACCCTCTGGTCCCATTGATGCTGTGTTTTTTGCTTTGGAGAGGGCGGCTCTTACCTGAGCATCTGAGATGTCGGAGGGGCAGCACACTGCTGGGATAGATATTTGCCCTTTTGGTGGGGAGGGGGAGAGAAGTTTGAGCTGAACCTGTCAGCTAGGATGTTGGCAATGTCTGTGGGTTCAGTGTATTTTTTGTCATTTTGGACTAATTCTGAGCATATCTGGGAATTACCACCCAGGTTCCTAACATAACTAAAGAAAGCATTGTGATTATCCTTAGTGTCCTGTGCAATTTTTCTCTCGAAGCTGGCCTTAGACAATTTTATGAGTGCCCGTAGATTTTTGCTAATACTGATCAGTGATGCCTTCCCTTTTTGGGATTTTGCTCTATCATTTAGTAGCTTCCTCCTTCTATTGTATAGTTTGTTTATGGCTGGGGTCCACCAGACAGGACGTCTGCCTTTGGAGGATTGGGTCTTGGTTTTATTTTGGATCGCATGATCCATGCATTCCTGAAGGTGTTCATAGAATGCGTTTATAAAGGATTCTGTGGTCTGGGCCGTATTTTCCACAGGCCCGGGGGCTTTGAAGGATTCCACCTCGGTTTTGAGGAGTGTGAAATTTGCTTTAGAGAAGTTTTTCACTGTGGTTTTCTAGGCAGAGGGTGGGGTCGGGATGTGAATATCCAGTGAGATTAGTTTATGGTCTGATCTTACCAGTGAGGGATACACTTCTGGTCTGGAGCATAGAGCCCCATGTTGGTGATGATCAAGTCCAGTATGTTTTCCCCTCTTGTGGGAGTGGTAACAATTTGTTCCATAGCATTTGAGTTTATAAATTCTAGGAACCTTTGGGCTAGGGTGTTGGAGCTAGAGTAATGCTCCCAGTCTATGTTTGGGTAGTTGAAGTCGCCCAATATAATGGTGTTTGGAGAGACCTTCATATTTTCCAGTGTTCTCAGGAAGGCCGAGTGGGGTTCCTGGGTTTGGGAGGGTGGTCTGTAGCAGGCTATAAACTGGAAGGCAGTTTTACCCACTGTAAGTTGCACATGGATAGTCTCTGATGCTTCGTGCTTTGCCACCAACCTGGAGGTGTGGGTATCTTTGAAGAATATCGATACTCCCCCTCCTTTTGTGGTTCGGTCCAAGTTTTGGGGCCGAAAAGCATGGTATGAGGTATAACCTGGTAGTGCTGCGGTGCTCTTGGGAGCCCTGAACCAGGTTTCTGTTACTGCACAGATATCGATGTTCTCCATGCTAAGGAGAGTTTCGAGTGCGTGCATCTTGAGGTTTACCTTACCACATCCAACATAACTGTGTGTCACCCCCCCACACACACACACATCAAGTTACCAGACAGTTGTTTCTATTACAGCATCACAAAATGTAATCAACTGACTGGCACTGAACCCTCCAATTCCCTCTCCTTTGCAAGTGCATCATGCAACAGGCACAGTTTCAACAACCATACCTGGCATGGGTCACATTCTCAATGTCCATCATCCTAGGTACAGCATGCCTCTGCAGTGTCCCTGTCCAGCAATATGCAGTGAGCTGATACCTGTTCTAGCTGGGCTATAGGTAATCTCCACACACTTGACTCTACTCACTTTTGATTTGTCAAAGGGAGATCATGCAAGTTAAAGCTGGTGGGCTTATTCAAGTCAGTCCAAGGTGCTGGATGGTGGGAAATCTGTGCATACAGCCTACCTAGACCTAGCCAAGGCTTTAGACACTATCCCCCACTTAAGCATCATTGACAAACTCACCCAGGTATGTGTCAAACCTTATATTGCTAGATGGGTGACTAAATGGCTGAATGGTAGCACCCATGTAGTGAAAAGTGAGGAATACACCTCCAACAGCAGACCTGTAATCAGTGGTGTTTCACAGGGATCAGGCCTGGCACCTCTAGTCTTTTAAATCTATTTCTCCAAAGTATATGCTAAAACTAATAGTCTGTGGCTGACAAAGTTTGCTTATGACTGCAAACTGGATGCGGTCATAGAATCTCCAAACAATGTCAACATCCTACAAGAGGGTCTTACACAAAAAAATGATTGGTGCCAGAGTATTGGACTTAAACTCAATACAGAGAAATGTATTATCATCACTTTCTGTATGTGTGATGTTCCTGCTAACTACCGCTTCAGTTGGTGCCAAAGTCATGGCCTTAAACTGAATGCTAAAAATTATATTATCATCCCGCTCTGTATGTGTGATATTTCTGCTAACGACCACATCACTAACAACACCTTAAGTATGCACTCAATGTTGAGAGGCTGGGCACACAGGTTGACATCACCCTTAGCTTTGATCACCTTGTCTCCACTGTGGTGAGAAAGGCATTCTGTATTGCTCATCTCATAAGTAAGGCCATTACATCCAGAAAAAAAGAAGTTATATCCTCACTGTAGTCTTCCCTTATCAGGTCAGTAATTGAGTACAATGCTCCATTTGGTATGTACCTTGTCAATAGTACATTCCGCTGCAGTAATTGAGGAGACCACAGAGGTTACTCACAAGGAAAATCCTAGTTTTCAGCATCTGTCCTATGTGTATCATCTTAAATCACTGTGACTTTGTTTAATACATACAACTCACACTTGATCTATGATTTGCATAGAAAGCTACCTTTAACCCTTCTTTATTGGAAATGCTGTATCTGCGCCAGTGAAACTGTACGCAGGTTATTTGGTTTAAAGACCATAACCTGGTATGTAACCTTAATAGAACTTTTAGATTAATAGAACCTGATGGAGGGATAGATTTGTCTCCCAGAGCCTACCACACATTTGGAATGGACTACTACGCCATGTCAAACAGAACACCTCCTTGGCTGTCTTCAAACACTATGTAGATGACGGGATAGGTAACAGTAAATTGAATGGGGGAGTTTTAACTGTGTTCAGCTTGGACAGGGGCTTTTGATGCTTATTGTGGAAATGAGGGAATAACTTGGTTAGGCTTTTTAGGACCTTATGGCCATTAGCCTAGTACTTTCCTATGATCCTATGTAGCTTCACCTATCCCATATCTTTAATAGCACCAATTCGGCAGCTGAAGGATATTTGACGTAAAATCTTTCTCTGCATTTAAATAGAGGAAATATGCTGACTTGTAACTGATTGCCTCCATTTAAAAGGAAACAAAGGGTTGGGGCCTTTTGACAAGTTATGCACTACCCCTGTCCAGAACAACCAGACTTTAAAATAGGTATGCCAAAGCATGAAGAACTAATGGGAGATATTATAAAGGAACCAATAAGTACCCCAAGTCAAATTATAAAGGGAACTGTCTGTAGAAAAAATGCAGTAATAAATTATTAAATGAGGCTGAAATCTGGCAGTGGTGGACAGTTATCCCATAACTGTAAATGAAACTACAAGACTAAAGCCTCAGACAGATTTCAAAATATAAACAGCTAGCTATTATAAGCAATTCCACTTATGGAGGTAGAAGTGTAATGTAATGTATTAACACAATCGTCTCACATCTGCATATGAAGGAATGAAGTGTGGTGATAAGATACAGCTTGGGGTTCTGAAACTGAAGTGTGATGGCATGCAGTGTGGGAATATCAGACAGAAGTGTGCTGATGGGATGCAGTATGGAAATATGGGAATGAAGTGTGCCAATGGGATGCAGTATGGGAATATGAGAATGAAGTGTGCCGATGGGATGCAGTATGGGAATATGGGAATGAAGTGTGCCAATGGGATGCAGTACGGGAATATGGGAATGAAGTATGCCGATGGGATGCAGTATGGGAATATGGGAATGAAGTGTGCCGATGGGATGCAGTATGGGAATATGAGAATGAAGTGTGCCGATGGGATGCAGTATGGGAATATGGGAATGAAGTGTGCCAATGGGATGCAGTACGGTAATATGGGAATGAAGTATGCCGATGGGATGCAGTATGGGAATATGGGAATGAAGTGTGCCGATGGGATGCAGTATGGGAATATGAGAATGAAGTGTGCCGATGGACTGCATTGTGGGGATATCAGACTGAAATGTGTCGATGGCCTGCAGTGTGGGGATAGGGGAATGAAGTGTGCTGATGGGATGCTCTATGGGATGCGTGACTGAAGTGTCTAGACTACATACGAACTGTCATGAAGTGTAGTACATTAGGAGGGTGGAGTGGGATAAGGAAATGAAATAAGTGGATGTCAATCTAAAGTAAGGGAAATGGAACTTGAAATCAGCAGAGATTGTACAGACGTTTGGGGACAGGTGTGAACACTATGGATAGGGGTAGAAAAAAGTGTAGACATGATTAGTGACTGAGGACCTGCGTATGAGATATGGGAAATAGATGAGTGATGTATGATGATAAATGAGTGCCATACATTTGATTTGAACTTTACTGTTTTGGTCTACAATGCTCAACACTCTTCTGTCATAGTTACCGTTTTGCTGTCTGTAATATGTTCTTGTATGCTCATTTTCAAGTACAAAAAAAGTGTTACCATTGTAATACAAATTACAATTACATGTGATAGTATAAACCACCATAATGGAATTGTAACTTATAAATAGTTTTGTTCAAAAAGTACAGGATCAACCTGAGAAAAATAATTCAAATCTAGTTATTAGGACATGTGACAAAGTCATAGAAATCCACCATGTCTTCCTCAGCCACAAACAGCAGGTTGTCCATAAGCAGAGAAAACAACATGGCCCAGGAAGAAGTCTCTGCTCAGTAGGCACTTATTCTTAAAATTGTTCATAACTAAATTGGCATAAGCCAAGGTGAATGGCATTGCCATTGCTGTAGCCTGAAGTTGGCAATACTTTTTTCTGATCAAACATAAAATAAATGTGCTGTAGTAAAACAGTAAGATATCGAGTAGACTGTTCTTTCTTGACCAGGCTATAGTAATAAGCATACAGCTGAATAAAAGATGACTACTGTCCCAAATATAAGAAGAGGTGAATTGAATGAAAGACTGAAGGAAACAGTCCAGGCTATGTGTGTGGCAAGGCAAGGGAAAAAAATGTTACTGTAGCAACACTTTTTAAACTGATGAGAGGGATATTTAGGAAGCAAGTCACACTCTCATGCACACAAACAATCGGTTCAGCACTCACACACATTGTTGGGTCACACAGACAGACATACTGCTTTCACACACACACTGTTCTTTCTGTCCGGCATTACTCTCTGTCATACACACGCATATATACATAGACATACAGACTATTTTCAGGCATGCATTCACTCGCACACATGCAGACAGAAACAGTCACACATAGACATGCACGCACTGTAGCAGGGTGGTTGGAGACTGATATTGTACTGCATGGATTTCACTAAGAAAGACTTCAAAACCTGGGAAATAGATTTGCAGGAAAAGGTAATGGAAGAGCAGCAGAACATGAATTGTGGCAGAATTTTGTACGCAGTCCAAATAAAGGAACTTACCGAAACACTTATAGCAAACAATGTATGTTTCCAAGGGACTTTCTTGCAGTTTTGCTAGAGAAAATATTTGATCCAATGCTGTTTTTACTCCTGACTGAAACAGTGGACAGAATAGAGTTCCACAGCAAGTTATGCAGTACTTTATGCTAACTGATAAGATCCAACCTAGATAATGTTGATGTCACAGTGTGGGAGGATCAGCAGGAGACAGAACTACTGATTTGACTGTGTCAACGGTACATCACGAAAGTAGGGACCAATTCCACCTGAAAGAATGCAATAGCAAAAAAATGGGGGATGGGCTTTCCTGCCCTATGCTAGGGGAAAGACAGAAATGTACAACTGACAAACTTCTTCATGCATTCTGGCAATTGCTGATGGCTGGGATCAGTTTACAGGGAAAGAAGACGACTCTCGGTTGAGATAAAGTATGGTTGAGCCTGGAGTTTTCCTTTAAGATTACTTCATGTACACACTTCCAATTTGAGCTATATGATATGTTTAACCAAAGGCTAATAATGTTTACAATAGCTGATTTAATATAGAGTTCTGTGTTAGAGAACCCAATGCCATTCTCCTACCAACTTTTTATGTTTTTGGAGATAGCACAAAAACTTTATTAATGTAGTATTTAACCTTTTAACAATTTTTAGTGGGTAAGAATAATAAAGATTAGACAAGATGTGGTATTTTGGGAAAATTATCATTTCTATTAGTGTAAGTCTATCTTCCACTGAAAAGTATATTTTATTACAATTTTTAACTAACTTCGCTATATCATCGACTAAGTTATTACAATTCAAAACTAATAGCTCCTTCCATTTTGCTTTTATTTTAATTCCTAAGTATTGAAATTGTATATTTTCCCAATTAAATTCTTTAATATTTGCTAATATGAGAATTACTTTTTATTAATTAATAGTGTTTGTGTTTTATTATGATAAATTTTATACCAGAATTTTTTTCAAAATATTTTAATGAATTAGTAATGTTTTCTAATGAAGATTTGATATTGCTAGTGGTTAACAGCATATCATCAGCAAATAACTGAACTCTGGAATTATAATTATTATTAACAGAAAACCTTTTATTTTTATTAATATTTCTGATATACGTTGCAAAAGGTTCGATCAGTAAGGCAAATAATAATAACAGGGGTAACGGGCAACTTTGTTTTGTTCCTTGTACAATTTTAAAAGAATTAGAGATAAAAGATCCAATTTTGACAAAGGAAAATGTATTTTTATATTACTTCATTATTATCTTTATAAATCTTAAGGAAAAGTTATACTTTTTAAGAACTTTTGAAGATAAGTCCAATTTATTGAGATGAAAGCTTTATCTAAATCTAAACTCAATATTGATAGTTCTTATTTTTTATTTTTTTTTGCTTTTATTAGCAACATCTATTAAGGATAGATGCCTAATAATATTATCCTGCACTTTTCTTTCTGAAATAATGCCGGTTTGATCTTCATTAATTAAGATTGGCATTATATTATTTAATCGTTTAGCTAAAATAGCCATTAAAATTTTATAATCCACATTTAATAAGGAAATAGGGCAACAAGAAGCACATACTTTAGTATTTTTACCTTGCTTTAGGATAGGAGATACCAAAGAAAATTTCCAGGAAGGTGGAGTAATAGTGAATTTCTTACCTCCTTAAATACATTCGATAGCAAACTTAAAATATTATCCAGAAATGTTTTATACATTTCTGAGGTTAGGCCATCTAATCCTGGAACCTTGTTATTATTTAAACTTTTTATTTGTTCTTTAAGTTCTCCAAGAAACACAGGTTTGTTTAATCTATCATTTTGTTCGTTTGTTACTTTACATGTTATGTTTTCTTTTAAAAACAATTCTCTAAGTTGATACTCTTATCTTGTGTTATGTTTCTATTATTGATTTCTTCATAGTGTTTCCTAAAAGCTTCTAAGATATCTTTTAAGTTATTGCTTTTTAGACTCATTACCTACTTGATATTTAATTTCTTTAAAATGATTTACATTATTTAAGGTTCTTGATCTGACAGCTAGTCTATGCAGATTTTTGGGATTTAAAGTATATGTTCGTAATCTAAGCTTTTCAATGTTTATTGAAATTTTATGATTTAATATTTCTATATACTTTTAAGTGCCTTTAATTCTTCATTTTTTATCTTTATCAAAGGGATTTAAAGAACAATGGGATTCTATTATTAAATGCTCAACTGCTCTGTCCTTTTTCTCCCTATTTACTGTCCCTAGTATGAATAAGCAAAAATACAACATTTAAAATGTTTTAAATCTATTGTTTCTGTCCACTAGAACAGCACCTTACTGTACTGTGGTGGTTTTACTTTCAAAAAAACTTTTATCCCACCTGGGGAAACCTTGCTGCAGTCTCCAATTCATTGATGTCATCATGGGTTTCCTTCCTGGATGTATATATATAGAGAGGTTGAATAATGGGTTGTTGAACACAGGGGTATATAGGAAGTCTTGTCATCGAAATGCCATTTTACACAGGCATAGTATGCACCCGGGATATGTGTTTGGGAATGTGGTTAGAGGTCAAGCTATGAGGGTATCCCGATATAATCATTCTCATGCAGGAATTAATTCGGAATTGAATGATTTATGTGTGAGGTTTAAGGCCAGGGCATATAAGATTGAGGAGATTGAGAATGGATTGAGTGGTTTGTCCACCTTGAGGGAGGGTGTAGCAACCCCCTATTTTTCAGATTTTGTAGATGTTACAACTGGTCAAGGTATGTTGGAGCCTTCCAAGAGGTCTGTTGGATTTGATAGGATCAGGGTACCTCTGTTTTATACCCAGAATGTGGGAAGTGTTAAGGATGTTATTAGGTCTCATTGGGAGGTGCTGACAGTTGATCCTAATATTAAAGAGATCGTAGGAGATACCCCACAATTTGTTTATAAGAATAAATCTAACCTAAAGAGGTTATTGTGTTATCCCAGAGGTATGGATAGGGTTGAGAATTATGATATGTTCGGAACATTTCCCTGCAATCTGTGTAACTTCTGTCATGATATAGATTCCAGTGAGAGTTTTATACATTCTTCCAATGGTATTAGGTATGAGTTCAGGGTCCTTGCTGATTGTATGTCTGAACATGTAGTCTATCTTGCATGCTGTGTAGCATGCAAAGTATTCTATGTTGGCAAGACAGACATGAAGTTTAGGGACAGGATACGGGAACACCTATGCCAGATTAGGATTAGGTCCATTGTCAATGCACTTTCCAAATATGTCCTAGGAGCAGATGACACTCTTGTTTAGGTTCAGAGTTATTGATGTGGTGTCTGTTAACCCTAGAGGTGGGGACATCAGGAACTGGACCGAAAGTCAGGAAGCCAAATAGATCATTAAACTCAGAGCAGATCAATACCCTTTCTGAAGTCCAGAGGGCTTAGGTAGAGTTTGGACTGGATTATGTTGAGTACATCTTATTGTATATATATATTTATGTTTATTATGAGATTTTTTTTGTATATTATGTATATGCATGTGGAGAGATATGTGCGTACAGACTGCTATGTATATATATATTTTTATATTTATATATATATATATATATATATATATATATATATATATATATATACATACACATCATATATATTTTCTACATATATGTTTTATATGTTTTATGTGTGTATATATATATATATATATATATATATATATACACTTTTATATATATATATATATATATATATATATATATATATATATATTTATTTATTTCATGTGTTTTTATATGTCTGCATTTATTGAATTGTTAAGTATCTGGGTTTTAGGTTGGAGATATATTCTTTATTGGTAGGTATGTCTGTCTCTTTAAATTTGCTGACTGATTTTGGGTTTTGTGCCTTTTTCCATATAAAAGTGAGTAATTGTTTAGTGATTGTATATGGTCTGATGAATCCCTGTTGGATGATAGGGCTTACCTCTGCTATTTTTATTATGGTCTCTGAATAAATCTTTTTATCGTGGGCTGAACTGCTTCATTGTGGAATGAATGATTTTGGACCCTAAAAGCCTTTGATACCTGTGGTCTTTATATATTTTTATCTTTGGATTGTGTATGGTGTTCGGAGCGTTTACTCCTTGGGAGGTCTTAAATTTTGATTTTAACACTTTTTACTACATTTTTGCAGGGGGCAAGCCCCCCTGCACCCCCCACACCCCCCCATAAATAAAATATACCAACTCCAAGATCGCACTACAGTGGAAAAAAGTTAATTTCCTAACCTTACTGTATCGCGATCACCATACAGAGAGAATATAGACATAATGTCTAAATCACTTACCTATATAGCCTAAAAACACTTACAGATTTGCAAAATAAACACTATATAAATAGTATAAATTCCTGCACTATATAAATAATAACTATATAAATAAAAACTACAACATCTTATAGTGATACCACAAGATTAACAGATTAAACTGTAACATTTACATGTTTGATGATACGCTACTCGATGTTATACATTTTCAGTGTTATGAAATTCGATGTTATGAGTTTTCAGTGTTTTGGGTTTTCGATGTTATGGTCTCAGTGTTTTGTGTTTCGGTGTTATGAGAATTAGATGTTTTGAAGGGGAACCATATGCATACACACATGCACATGCATACACACACACACACACACACACACACACACACACACACACACACACATACACATATATACACACATATGTTTATCAACAAAAGATGATCACAAAATACTCAATGATTTTCTAGAAATAGTCTTATTTCTGGAAGAGCCAGGGTTGAATATTTGCCACTTAGAATGTTATAAACTGCTTTCCTAAACTAAGGATCAAACAGACTATAAATTATAGGATTAAAATCAGATTAAAGCGATTAAAATCGCTTACTCAGAGGTGATCTCTGCCTGACTTACAAAGCCATGTCCAACTCAGAATTGATGGACATGCTCCACCTAAAGAAATCCAAGTCACTGCGAGCCACTCGCTCTAGTGAGCTAAACCTCGCCACAACAATAAATAGAACATGCTGGAGGGATAGATTCCTGTCACAGAGACTCCCCATGCTTTGGAACAAAATTTCTAACTACATTAGGCAGAGCCCCTCACTAACACTCTTCAAGAGAAATCTTGACGAGTGGATGGGTAACAGAAAATACACCCCTGGGATCACTTCACTGGCTCTTCTTGACAGTGGCTCAGTTAATTAATCAATGGGGCGGGAAAAGCTGACACACTATGGTTAGGCTTATAAATGCCCTCGGGCAGACAGCCTAGTACCTACCTATGAACCTATAAACCTATAATTAAAATATGCAATTCATGTGAAAGCATCATACAGAACTGCTGGGGTAGCACAATTTAGAAAAGAATTAGACATGACTGCAGACACACAGGAAAGCCAACATACTGTAAATACACCTGCTACTATAGCCAATATTTTAGCTGTTTTGCTTTCACTTTTACTGCCAATATGTACTTTGTTTTTCTCAGTGTCTTCAGTTCTGCTGCCAGTCACTCAAACATGTCCCCTTGCTACAACAAAAATTCTGCTGTAAACGCAAATGATTATTATTGCTGGAAGAATTACTTTAATAATGGAAACCAATACAGCCTATGTGAAAGCATCATACAGAACTGCTGGGGTAGCACAATTTAGAAAAGAATTAGACATGACTGCAGACACACAGGAAAGCCAACATACTGTAAATACACCTGCTACTATAGCCAATATTTTAGCTGTTTTGCTTTCACTTTTACTGCCAATATGTACTTTGTTTTTCTCAGTGTCTTCAGTTCTGCTGCCAGTCACTCAAACATGTCCCCTTGCTACAACAAAAATTCTGCTGTAAACGCAAACGATTATTATTGCTGGAAGAATTACTTTAATAATGGAAACCAATACAGCCTATGTAGTTTGTTACTCCAAAAATATACACGTGTTAGTACACGTGACTGATTCAGTCTAATCCCCAATTCCACCTGAAGTTACTTCTGATGTAACAATTCTAAATGAAGGCATGAATGGCATTGTCTAACTTATTGTTATAAATACTATCACTGTGGAAGACGATATTTTATATAATAATGTACAGGGTCCCACACATCATAGTGACAAACAGCTTCTATAAAATTATCTTTACATAAAGAACTTACTTGGCTAATCCATAAAGAACTTACTTGGTTAATGAAGGATATCACTGGAAATTTGATATTCTTTTATGGAGGCAGTCTGTAAAGCAGTAAATCTCCTCTCCATTGCAGCATTCCATCTTGAAGCAGTTTTGTAAGGTTTAAAGGTCATCTGCAGACAGTGGACACTTGCTAACACTTGCAGAGCTTGAAAACTGCTTCACTCACTTTAAGCATCTCGTGACTGCTTTCAAAAATATATCCAGATAAAGAAAACCTTTCAAGCGGGAAACAGAGACAAAAAGTTGTTTATAGCTGTAAGGCTGCTCGTGCTGTTAATACACATGCAGTGTATTCAGTGACAGTAACGGACTTAATGGAACAATTCAAAATGTTTTCTTTTAAGATAGAGACTCAATAATTTTAAACACAAACATTATGTTGCTTGTACATTGTAACTGATTTAACAGTCTACAGTAAAACAAAATAAGCTATAGTTGTTTTAAGAATATTATTAAATATCATGAATAAAGCTTGTGGATGCTTTCATTATTAAGACATAGACCATTTTCAGATAATTTTCTATTTTCCATTCAAAAACACTGCAGATCAGTAGCAGCTGTAATATATTATTACCTTCAAAAGGAGACCATTTTTCTTATAGTATTCTACCCCCCACACCCAAAAAAGATTTCAGTAAAAGGCATTCAGGTCATGAAGACACACAATTAGATTGAGAAAACCTTAGTTAATAATAATGCTATTTCATAAGTATAACATAATAAAATAAAGAAAGAAAAAGAAAAGAAAAAAAGAGAAAAAAGGGGTTTTACCTTGGAACTTGAAACATTTCTTTCTATATATTCTGAAACTGTAATTATATAAAAATATAATATTTGCATAAAAATAATCAAATTTAGAAGAATAGAGAAGTCATTGTTACTTTCCTTTGATTTTTTTGTTATTACTTCATTTTGTTGTCCATCCATCCTTTATTGCATTTCTTTTAAAGCTTACTGAAGACCAGTCCATTTATTCATGTTTGTCTAAAAGATTGTTTTTCTGGTTAAAGTCTAGGGCTTCATCTAATGAATTGAATGTTTTTTTTTTTTTTTTTTTTGACCATCAGATAGGAAAATCTTGATTCTTACTGGGAATAAAATTTGAGCCTTAATGTTTGACTTCTTGAGGTGTTTTATTAAGGGAATACAAACTTTTCTTTCGGACATTACTGTAATTGTATAATTATTGTCAAATCTATTGGTTTTCCCATTAAAGGTTATTGGAGAGTTAGGCCAGGCAGTTTTGAAGACCAAATTCTTATCCTGTGTAGAAAGAAATTTCACTATTATAGATCTTGGTGCTGATGAATTATTGGTTTTAGTAATATCCTTAGAAATAAACATATGTGCTCTTTCAATTCCAAAAGAAAATTACTCTGGCAAGTCCAAAACTTTTGGTATCCAAGCATTCAGGAACCACAACATGTTGTTTCCTTCTTCCTTCTAAGAGACACTGTATATTCTTATGTTATTTCTTCTGGATCTGCTTTCAGGATCATCCACCTTTTCCAAAAGAAGAGAGTTTTATTTCAGTAAGAATTCTACTTGAGTTTCATTTTCATTTAACCTTCCATCAATGTCATCCAGGGATTCCTCCATGGAAATGATTTGATCTGTTATGTTTCTTAATTATTTAATTTAACAGATCAATTTGTTTTTATCTTCCTGTTTTACAGTATATATTTTGCTTTCCAGTTTATCAATTTTAATCAATATTTCTTGCATACAGGAAATAAGAGACTGTAATTCCTATTTCAATCCATTTTCCTGAGAGGAAGCTTTGAGATGGCTCATCGTTACTCTTGACAGAAAGAAACTTAGGACAGGAGAAAGTCAATATGAAGTCTTCAAAAGCAAAAATTCTTGCTGTAATCTTTTCAGGCTTTGTTTGTTATACGTTAGAAGTTGTTTTGAAAAGAATTTCTTAACTTAGGATCAAAAACTCCTGTTAGGAAACTTTGAAAGAGGCAAAGCAAAACTTTTTCTGCTGCTAACTGCTTGGCATTTTTGCCACACCCCCTTAATATGATTTTTGATTGGTTCAGGGAAGTAGTTTGAAATATCTGTAAAATTTTTGATTGCAGTATTATTTTAATTTGACTTATCATATATTGAATGCAAAAGAAAAAAATGACTTTAAAATTGCCTACTTAGCATTCTGAATAATATAATCAAAATTGATTTGTACATCGTAATCTAAATTATTAGATGAGCTTTTTCTAATTATAAGTTTTGCAATTATAGTTATAACTTTTTATTGTTAAGGAAAGTATATTGTGATGAAATGAAAGTACATTTGTTTCAGTTTCATTAAATTTTAGATTAGAAATTCTTTCAAAGATTTTTTTAATGGCATTTCACTAAGATACTAAAAGTGTAATATTAGGTAATGTTAACATTAGGACACCATGGTGATCTATTGTGTAGCACTGTGACCTCATGGGAAGACGTTCTCTGGTTTGATTCTCACTGTCATATTTTATTTGATGCATATGCCTGTCCTCCTTGTGTTTTTGTGGGTATTGTCTGGATACTCCAATTTCCTTCCATGTACCAAAGACATGCAGTAGCTGGATTTTAAGTTGTCCATGGGTGTGCAAGTGGTATGCAGGTGATATGGAAAAAAGACCTTTCATATGTTCTTCATGTTTCACTGTTGCAGTCATCACATTTGGGATATCCCTGCCAGGGTAGCCCTTGGCTGGCCTGAATACCAGAGGCTTAGTATTTCTGCATCAGTTGCTGAAGCTTGAGGACTGACATCAGGTCATCAGTGGCATAGAGTAAGGCAGCTGATGCCATTGCATCAGTCTTTCTTGCCATGGAGCCCAAAGCAGAAGCAGTTCACATGAGTGCCAGTTGGCCGCTAACTTAGTTTTCATCTCCAAATTGAAGTTGAAGTCTTCTAAAAGTACCCCATTGGAGATCATTTTTTCTTGTACTAACCAATGTCAGAAAAATTTAACAATTGTCTCGCCTGTGGAAAGCAAATACCACACCGAGACTTCCACTCTTACTGCATCACTTGTTTAGGCCCAGACCACGACGTCCACCATTGTCACTTCTGTGCTTTGTTTAATGCCAGAACTATCCGTCATCGGGCCCTTACTGTAGCCATATATTTTCATTTACAGTCTTCAAATTCCAATATGGCTTTGGTAAGCCTTCTAACAGCATATCTCACAAAAAAAATAAAGATAAATACAGAGACAGACCACACAAGTCCAAACCTACCTACGACGCTTCTGTTAAGCTAGTCATCAGTCCTCCAGTACTCAGTGAGGCACTTTCACAGCCCCTGATGCCCACTTCTGTTGATTCGCAGGCCACTACCTAGACCCTTTCAGAGATCGGTATGCCGCAAAACTCTTCTTTTAAGGATCCTGCGGTTGTCTCTACCTTGGATGGGTCCGGAGCTGCTGAGCAGGCACCGGCTTCCGAGGAAGTCCTTCACACTACCAAATCTCAACACAATTGACTTCTTTTTTCACAACTACTGTTCTTTAAAAAATGACCGAGTTTCTTAGGCCTAGGGTTCGAACCACACCCAAGAAACCGACAACCCACTCTCAGGCGCCTGCTACCTTGCCTCAGTCTCAAATACTTAAAATGGTTGAAGACCTTATCATGCTGATCAGGGGAAGCCAAGCTACCCCATCAAAAAGGAAAAGAGATCTGTCCCCTGTAGTTTTGTCTGAGCAAGAGTCAGATGAATCTGATGCATCTGACTATGTAGACATTCAACCCCTCTCCACTTACAAGGATTCTGATGCAGAGGACTCCATTCCTTCAGCCTCTCCCCCAGATGACTTTTCCTTTGTGGAAACCCTGCATACTTTAAGGGAGCATTTCCATTGGGAGAGTCAGAACTCCCCTCAGTCTAAAAAGAGACTCAGGGAATTCTTAGATCGTCTGCAACACAGACCCTTGGCCATCCCCCCAGTCCTGGATGTTGTGGATGATGTTTTCCTTGAATCCAGCTTGACTCCTGATGCCCAACCTCCTGCTCCCAGAAAACCAGACAGGTATAATAGAGTTGCTGATTCACATAAATATCTTTTTTAAAAATACAACAGCTGACCCTGAGGTCATTTCTCAAGGGCCAAAAGGGATTAAAGCAACCTCTGCTAAGAATCCCACACCCTCAGACTGGGATTCTCGAGCATTAGGTAGATGGGGTAAAAAAGTATACACCTAAGCTACTCTTGCTGTCAGCGCACTAAATTGTCAGTTCCATATGCTGAAATTTCAGCAACATACCCTGAAACTCCTCAAACAAAAATGTCTTCCCTTCCTGCTTGGGCAGAATCTAAATATTTGCAAGACTTTATGCATTCTGCAAGCCAAGTAACTAAACACACTTTGCACTGTGGTTTTGATGCCCTAGAAGCTCCTTGCAGGGCAGCAGTCACTGGATCTATCATTAGAAGATATGCATGGCTTAAGGAACAACCCCTGCCAGACCATGTCAAATCTAAATTGTTGGATGCCCCCTTGCACAAATATAACTTATTTGACACTAAGGCAAAAGAGGTCTTAAAAAAGATGGAAGAAAAAGCAAAATCCATGCAAACAGTTAAGGATTTCTTACAAGTCCAGCCCCCTAGGTTCAGCAGGCATTGTCTCTCCAGGCACTGGTCCTTTCTTGCTCCTAGTAAACCAGCCCAGCCTAGGTCCAATGGAAACAGACCCCCCAGACAGCACCCCCAGGGAATGCAGAGATCTAAGCAGTGGACTACCTCCACTTCAAAACCAGGGAGTTCTAAGCCACCCCCTTATGGTAAGAACTCACAATGACTCACCTCCTCCTCCTCCCCTCTCTGCCCACCTTAACTTACCCCTAGGAGGAAAACTCTCATTTCACTCAAGCACCTGGGCCACCATAACCAAGGACCAATGGGTTCTGAACATTGTGTCTCAGGGATATATATTTTCCTTCCATGCCCTTCCATCCCCAAAAGGGTTCCCAGATCTACAACCAAATCAGTGGCAGAGGCACAAAAGCAAATCCTTTCCCGTCTCTCTATGAGAGCAGTAGACCACATTCCTGCAGAACAGATAGCCAAGGCTTCTACTCCTGACTTTTCTGATGCCCAGAAAAGAGGGCACCTGGCACCCCATCCTCGATCTATCAATTCTAAACACCTTCCTGGTGATCCCAAAATTCAAAATGCTCACCCTCCAGCAGCTGCTACCATGCTCTCCAAGGACACTTTGTTAGCCACCCTTGATCTAAAAGAGACCTACCTCCACATTCCTATCAGGGAATCATGCAGGAAATATCTCCTCTTCAGGGCAGGATCTCAACACTTTCAGTTCTCTGTGCTTACCTTTGGCTTATCTACTGCTCCCAGAGTTTTTATAAAATGTCTGGCTCTGGCCACTTAGATGATTGCCTTATTCTGGTAGACAGCCAGAAAAAGCTGCTAAAGCACCTGGCCTTTGTGAAGACACTGATAACCTCCCTAAGATACACAATCAACAAAAAGAAATCCAAACAGGTGCCCACCCAAAGGATAATCTTCCTGGGAGCAAGTCTGGACACAGCATCCCAGATGGCATTCCTTACACATGAGAAACAAATTTTCCTGACAGCCTACTTCTCTCAACTAGCCACCAGGCCCCAGCTATCTGCAAGGAAGAGTTGCAAACTCTGAGGTTCATGGCATCTTGCATACTACTCATTCCATGTGCCAGACTGCACATGAGGAAACTTCAGTGGTACCTAAAGAGCCTTTGGTGTCAACACTCTCAAGACCTGGAAACTCTTCTACTTACAATTCCTTGCCTCAGAAAGGAATTTCTTTGAAGGGCAACAGCATGTTCCCACAAAAGGGACTGCCCTTCTCCCCACCCCACCCCCCCCCACCGCCCAGACCCTCACCACAGATGCATCAGACTATGCTTGGGGAGCACACCTGGATGGCAGGTGAATACAGGGCCAATGGAGCCCTCAGGAAATCCCTCTGCACATCAATCAAAAAGAGGTGATGGCTGTGCAACATGCCTTGATATCTTTCAAGTGCCTTCTCTCTCCAGGGGTTCTCCTGATCAAAACAGACAACATCACTGTGATGTGGTACATTAACAAGCAGGGAGGGACTCAGACCTACCCTCTATGCAGGCTGGCCATGACCCTTTGGCTCATAGCCTCTTCCATGCAACTACACCTGTTAGCACAATTCCTACCAGGCTCTCTCAACTCTCTGGCAGACCAATTAAGCAGAAACCTTCTGGAACCACATGAGTGGCAACTCAACAGAAGTACCTTCACCCTAATAATGTAGAAATGGGGAACCCCGAAGGTTGACCTCTTTGCCTCCCACACCAACCATCAGCTCAAAAAATTCTGCACCAGGGAGCATCACTGCATGGCTTGGGAAGTGGATGCCCTGTCCTTCCCCTAGGTCAGTCTGTTGATCTAAGCTTTTCCTCCCCTACCTCTTATCCCCAGGGTACTATTCAAAATAAAGGAGGAAAAACTAAGGACCATTCTTATAGCTCCAGACTGGCCCTGACAACACTGGTACCTCTTGCTGCACAGTCTGTCCCCACTGCCTCCATGGTATCTTCCTAACATTCCGTACCTCCTGACCCAGAGGGAAGGGGAATTCATGCATCCCAAATTGCAGACACTCAGTTTGGCAGCTTGGCTTATTTCCTAACCCTGAACCAATCTGCCATTCTAAGTAAGTATGTTCTGGATGTTATCTATGAGGCCAGATGTACTAGCACCAGAAAGTCTTATGCAGATAAATGGGAAAGGTTCTGCACCTGGATCCAAGCTAAGGGAGCCAATATGGCACAGCCCTCCATCCCTCTCATCCTGGATTACTTAGCTGACCTACTACACAGTGCTCTCTCTTTCTCCTCTGCAAAAAAAATCATGCCTCTGCTATTCCTGCTCATTATCCCACTGAGCAGCCCCTTTTCTCACACCCTTTGATCAAACAGGGCTAGCAACCTGAGGCCTCCCCAGAAGGGCACCAACACCAGATTGGGACCTTAACTTTATCTTGAAAAAGCTCACCCTGCCCCCTTTCAAACCAGCTTCTTCTGCAGAGTTAAAATTTCTCTCCTGGAAGACAGCTTTCCTTCTGACCATCACTTCAGCCAGAAGAGTCTCTGAGCTGGAAGCACTCATGGCTGTGTAACCCTTCATCATCTTCCCATCAGACAGGCTATCCATCAGAACTAACCCAGCCTTAATGCCTAAGGGGGTGTCCAGTGTGGTTCTCAACCAATCTATTCATCTGCCCACCTTTTTCCTAATCCCCAGACCAAGGGGGAAATGATTCTTCACTCTCCAGATGTGCACAGACAACTCAGATTCTATCTGGACAGGCCTAAATCCTTCAGAAAGTCTGATCAATTGCTGGTTAGCTTCACTACAGGGGCAGAAGGCAAAGCCATCTCTAAGCAAACCATTTCCAAATGGATAGCACACTGCATCAATTTCTGCTACAAACAGCATGGAAAGCCTCCCCCCAAGGGAGTCAGGACACACTGCACCAGAGCAACCTCCACTTCTGCAGCTTTCCTAAGAGGAGTCCCCACCAGGAACATCCTTGAGGCTGCCACCTGGAAATCTGTTCACACTTTTACCAAGCATTACCACCTGCCTCTCTTCTCCAAATCCAGGGCAGGGTTTGCCTCTGCAGTCTTGCAGGGCATCCTAGCCAGCCCCCAGTTTCCTTGAATGCCTCCACCCATTTCCTCAACTTTGTGAATCTACCCAAATGTGATGACTGCAACAGTGAAACACAAAGAACATAGTACAGTTGTGTATACTTACCATAAATGTAGATGCTCGAGTGTATTCACTGTTGCAGTCCTGGTTTTCCTCCCTCTATCCCCCTTTATTCTCTTTCTTTCCTTACAAGGGACATACTGGTATTTATTTTCCACTGGTGTGGTTCTTCCACCAGAACCTGACCTCCTACTTTGGGGCTCCTGACAGGTTAGGGCAAAAAAAACTGATGTAATGGCATCTGCTACCTTACTTTATGCTACTGACAACCTGACATCAGTCCTCAAGCGACAGCAACTGACGCAGAAATACTAAGCCTCTGGTATTCGGGCCGGCCAAGGGCTACCCTGGCAGGGATAACCCAAAAGTGATGACTGCAACAGTGAATACACTCGAACATCTACATTTATGGTAAGTGTACACAACTGTACTTTTTATTATGTTGTCTGCCTTCAATGTGTAATATGACTTATTTGCATAACATGGTATGTAATCACATTATGTTTAAATGGAGTAATTCAGAAGACCAGGAAAGCTTCTCTGTAGTCACTATGTATCTTTCCTCTGTCCAAAAAGCTTTTCTTATCACATTGTCTGTATTCCCTTCTTGGTCTGTCACTCTAGTTCAGGGCAACTTCTCACCATTCTGGCTATTCCATATTGCCACATGTTTTGGAATCCAGTCCTCAGTTTGTACAACACCCTAGTGTCAGATTTTCCAGTGCTGTGATGGAAAGCCAGATATTCTTTCTATTGCCTTGTTTACATATCTGTGACTGCAAGGCACATTTCCCTGACTTTTTGTCATATATGTGAGCAACAGCTGATGTTCTGTGTATGGATAGCTGTTGCAGTAGTATTCATGGCATTTGGGAATAGCCGCAAGTGACATCTCCCAACCAAGTAGATTCCAGGCTTCCATCAACATCATGCCTCTTGCTAGCCTGTCCCAGTAATGTGAAATAATGCTGTGTCCCAGGTAAAATGTGCAGCCGGTCCCTGCCTCCACCTTCATTTAATTTTTTGCCATAGCCATAAGCTCAAGTTTCAGCAAGAAGGTTTGTTGTTGCTAAGTCTACTTGTCAACCACACAGATCCAGACTACAGAAGTCTTCAAAAAGCAAGCGCTTCATTACAGAAGCATGTTTTATCTACAATTGTTTTAAACTGCCTTATTTGCTATTTAGCAATTTCCTGAAAACCTTTTCTTGGTCTGCAGCTATGTCTTATGCAGGCCAGAAAAACTATTAGATTATAGATACCAGATCCCTCCCATATAATCATTTTTTTCTGTATTTTCTTAATTTATAATGCATTGTACACAGTAAAACAGATGACACAACAACAAATCCTGACAAGTAGTTATACAAAATCATGGAATAAGAAAAGAATACTTTACACAAAGATATATTTTTAACCATTGCAATGCTTTTGATAGGGATTCAGGCCTGGCTCTTAAAATATCAAAAAAAAACCTACAAGATATAAGAAAGACTCTAGAACTACAAAACATAAAAAAGACTATAGAGATGATTAAACAGCTCTTCCATTCCTATGCCTGGAGACTACAGAAATTATTGAAAGTAGTGGCCTTTCTATTGTCAGTCCAGGGATCTGCAGACCAAGCAGTATAATCTGTAAAGCAGAAATGATAGGGAAAGATGAAGGGTAAGGCTGATAGGCCTGCTGGCAGCAATGTTACAGCTGTCTGTGACCAATGATGATTACAAAGGCCATATCTCATACCCTTCTCCTATCCTTTCCATCTCCTGTGAGCAGGCCGACCCTTTCCAGAAAGACCACGACTGAGATAACCTCAGACAAATGCACCATAGGTGTCATCATCTTAAGATAAAAAAAAATGGAATTTATGACATACCTACCTTTATGGGATGCCTTCTATATCAGAGGGTCAACTGGAGTTAGCCTTGTACCTTTTCAATATATGCTGTGCCAGGAAACAATAAAAAGCATATCACCAAAAGAACTGGGAAAAAGACAGACCACAGGGGCTTGTTCTGGATCTGTCCAAACAAATTTCTTCATAAAGGTACAAAAGTTCAAAAGGGTTACTTCGCAATGTTTTTTCCACTAGTTAAGTTTCAGAGTACTTTTGGGCACCCTGGACCTAAAAGACATCTACTGGCATATGCCAATATGCACCACAATCTGCTTGCATATACCAGTATACAAAGGTAAAATAACAATTGTCAAGTACAGAGCAGGAAAAAAGCCACTTCCAGTTTACCTATTTACCTTTTGGCTCTTTACTGCTCTCAGGGTGATGTCTCTATGTACCAAGGGCATTCACATTTATCCATAATTCACTGACTGCCTCTGTGAAGCTCAGGTACTGAGGAAATGCAGGAAATGCCCCAAGAAACTCTCAGCTGTCTCCAGAGCTTGGGGTTCTCTCTAAATTTGTGCATGTCTGGTGTAATGCTCAGCAGATTTTATTTTTTTATTTATTTATTTTACATTTGTTGACCGGGCTAGTCTAGCTGGATACATGTTCATTTTCAGTAGAGGCCCGGGGAGAAAAGCTCCAATCTGTGTAATATAACAGTAGTACACATTGATAGAAACCATAGAACAGACCAAAACTAAAGAACATTAAAAAAAGAAATACATTAAAGTATAGGCTAACATTATGGAAACAACATGACATGTGTGTACACACAGATAAACAAACATTAGCATAGGCTAGCATTATACAAACAACATGCTAAGAATCATGGGTATACTCTATAGTAAATACAGTAGTTGCAGACGCAAGATGTACAGGTTAAGGGGTTGATAAATGACAAGGGTGAGTAGGCAAAGTGAGATAGAAATTCAATATAGGTTTGTTTAGAAGTTATACACTCAAGGGGAATAGATGACAAACATTCAAAGCTATGAAGTGGGTGCATGGAGCAGGGGTAAGTTAACAAATTGTAAGTACTATAAGGAAGCTTGGAGGCAAAATAAGGCTTGCAAAAAAAAAAGCATTAAGAAGGCTGAGAGAGCAGAAAAAGGTTGTAAAAGACAAGTAATGCTGAAGAATTTGTTTTAATTTGGGTTAGTGCATGGGCATAGCAGTTGTGCTTTAAGGAGTAGTTTTAGTTGCTTTTTGAAGAGTGGCAGTGATGACAATAATTGAGGATTGCTGGGAAGCCTGTTCCAGATTTTCTCTACAGAAATGGAGAAGAGGGAGTCACCTGCTTTATTAGTGGATTTCTGGATAGTTGTCAGTAATTTATTTGCTGAGCGAAGGGTAGTAGGATTTCTATAGGGGGTGATAAGAGTCTTGAGAAAAGGAGTATTATTGGGCTGATAAAGTATCTTATGAGTGATGGTAAGTTGTTGAAATGTTAGCTAATTTTGTAGCTCTAGCCATCCTAGCTGTTTAAGATTTAAACAGTGGTGGGTTCTAAAAGGTGAGCCTGTGGCAAATCTGGCAATGTTGTTATAGCTGGTTGACAGTTTAGTAAGGTTACTTTTAGAAAGATTGGTATATGTAGGTAAGGCATACAAGAGGGTAGAGATGAGGTGGGTATTGGCAATGGTGGTTCTGGTTTCAGGGGTTAGGAAAGATTTTATTCTGTAGAGAGAGCCAAGTTTTCTGTTAACAGTTTTGATAGTCGAGTTGATATACAAGTCAAAGTTAAGGTGTTGATCAATTGTTATGCCTAATAGTTTAGTGGATGGGTCTGGTTTAATGATAATACCATTATTGGCCTTGATGGTGAGGTCAATAGGAGAGGACGTTAGTGTCGGAGTGAAAAGCAGTAATTTAGTTTTTTTGGCATTTAATAGGAGGCATTGCTGTAGAAACCATTTTCAACTGAGTTAAATACAGTTTGAGTAATGGTTTGAAGTGCAGCTGGTGAGGGGACAGTACAGACTAGTGTCGAGTCATCTGCATATTGAATGCAGGTGGCTTGGGGAATGTGTAAGTGTAGATCATTAATGAATATCGAGAAGAGGAGAGGTCCCAGGATTGAGCCTTGTGGGACCCCTAGTGTAACAGAAAGAGGAGTAGAAAGGTTGTTGTCCCAGAGGACAGCTTGCTGTCTGTTTCCTAAATAGGACTTGAACCATTGAAGTGCCTGTGATGTGAGTGAGTGTGATTTTAGTATGTCTAAACATATTTGATGGTTCACCATATCAAAGGCTTTTGAGAGGTCAATAAAGAGTGCAGCAGAGAGGTTATTATTGTTACAATGTTTGTTGATGCATTCAGAGAAGGATAAGAGAGCAGTAGTAGTACCATGAAAGAGCCTGAAGGCATGTTGGCAGTCTACAAGTAGGTTATTTTGGAGAAGGTGATCAAGTAGTTGTTGATGAATACATTTTTCCATTACTTTGGCAAAAGGAGATAGTAGGGCTATGGGTTGGTAGTTATAAAGTTCTGTTGAGTTACCACCCTTATGGAGTGGGATTATGTGAGAGATTTTCCAGAGAGATGGGATGGAGCCTTCGGTAATAGTTCTATTAATTAGTATGGAAACAGGGTAGGACAGTACTTTTGCTGCAATTTGTAGGTATTCGGCTGGTAGGTGATCGGCAGAGGGGGTACATGGTTTAAACTTGGTAAGTAGTTTGAAGATGAGAGATGTAAGAACTGACTTTAAGTGAAAGGTAGAGGGTGTTCCTCCCCCACCTCCTTTGGTGATCCAAAGCCTTTTTGTTATTCTTACTAGACACAACCTTGTACAAGGTCATCTTGCTTCAAGAAAAAAATAATCTAATTTGGGGATTTTTTTCTTGTAGCAATAAGAGAACAGTCCTCACAGCAAGGGAGTTCCTAAGTCCCCAGATAGTAAGACAGCAATCATTTTGATTGTCCACCAACAAAAGATAATATTTTGTCACATACAAAAAAAATAGTGGTACTTAAAGAACTAGTAGGAACAACATTCACAACTCCTTTTGTCCCTGCTGTAAACATGGAGATAGTGTGCCTGGTTGGCATCCTAAGTCAATTACAATGCAGCAATGCCTTGTCATCTGTACCCTCACAATTGCATACCTAGCAATGCATTGGCCCTAGCTTGGGAGTGCACCTCTGCAATCTTAAAAAGTGCAGAATATGTGGACACAGAAACAGCACATCAACATCAAAAATATTTTAGCAATTCAGTGAACTCAGAGTCTTGCCCCTGATGACAAAAAAATATCATTGCCATATAGTACATTCACAAGAGAATGCATAATCACACCCCCCACCACAGACTAACCATGCAAGTCTTGGAATTAGCTTTTTAATCATACATGGGTCTTTGTTCATTGTGCAGTTATGGTGGGGACCATTTTACAGTCTGCCTCTGGTAGTGGACCCCTTCACCCAACAGTCAGCAGTTCTGTTGCATCCAAATCTCTAAGGCTTCAAGATTAAAATGTGGATTTTCTGAAACTTAAACTAGTCAGGCAACTTTTTTGCAAAGGATATGCTTAACATTTGGAAGGATGCCAGGAAGACAAGCAAAAGAAAAGTCACATCTGGCAGACTGAAAAAGATTTTACTTTTGGTGCAGCAAGTCCCATAATTACAATGCAGTGGGACTTTCATGGTGTTGCCTTATTTGTCAGAAGTTTTGACATCAGGCCTGTTGTGATTTCAAGTACATACTTATGTCATGTCAGTGTGACTTCCTCTGGATGCACTATTCGCAAGTGATGTTAAATTAATTTCATAAAGGAGTCCTGCATCTGTAATTACCAAAGATGGCTGTTACTACCTCATTGTGACTTTAAGTTTGTCTTAGAATAATGACCTTGGATCTTTGAAACCAGTAGCTTTGGTTCTTTTGGTGAAGGTAAACATTTATTGTGTTTTACCATGAAAGAGTGAGCCTGATGACCAACCCCTTCTTAGTGCCAAGAATGGTCTCCCTTAACCATAGTTTTCAACTGTTTGTCTTTTCCCAAAGCTAAATTACAGGTAAAAAAGTGCCATACCTAGATGTACACCAGTGACTCAGGTACTACCTAAACAGGACCAAAGGCATTAGACAGGTATATCAAAGCTTTATTGGAAAAACACACTCAGACTCTGTCACAACTTGCTGAGAGGGAAAGGTTAGTTTGCTTTTGCTTTTTTGTATGTTGTATTACTTTATTGCATTCTTCTGTTTTGTATGTTGTTATTTGTTTGCTTTACCTTGTGTTTTACTTGTATTCTGCTTTTAATTACATATTAAAACTAGGAAAGAAACCACAGCTGTGTCTCTTGTGAGTCACATAAGTTTTTTTCCACCCTTGTGCTGTTGTGTTCTTAAACTCAACTGTCTTTCTAGTTGTCTACTCCTTATGTTAATTTGACCACATATCTCCTTCCCTCTCCCCTTTGATTGGCTGTTGCTAGTAAGCACAAAATTATCATTTTATTAAATCAATCCCATTCAACTATTTAAATGTATTGGCCATTCCATGGCATACAGTAAAACCAGAATACAAAGTGCCCATTCTCTTTCAATCTATCTTGCTCTTTTAAAATTAGTGTCTCCTAGTTAGACAGCTAAAAATCACCCTCTTTCATATCTAACTTCTAATTCACCCTGTTGTGCTTAGGATATTAACCCATTTTTTCCATCAAACCTTTAAAATCTGCAACATCTATTGCAAGACCACCAATTATTGGAGACCCCACAATCTGTCTGTAAATAGTCATCTTGGGATTAATGCTTCTGTTTTCTCTTGGTAAGAGAAGGAGCACAGGGACATTATTTCCTTGAGACTGCTGATCAGCAGAAAGCCTAATAACTGCTTCATAGGTGACAGCTTGGAATTTGTGCTTATATTTTGCTGTTGGTAAGAGAAGGAGCAGAATGCATTGATTCCTGACTGTTTCTGGTTGGGCACATGAGTAGTCTAGTTGCTATTCAAGGCATCTACCAGGAAAAGGCTACAGCAATCATACAGAGCTTTGCAACATTTGGGACAAGACTATGGATCACCAACCAGGCTGTGGCCTGTTTCTTATCTTGGGATTGGGTCTAATGTTGTGATACTGATGAGAGATGAAGCAAAGGAGCATTGTATCCCAGCAGAGTGAAGCTGTGGTGAGACCAGCACTAGTAGTAGCCAGGCAGTAGCCATTCACATGACTCTTTTTATAATTTTTGACAAGTTAATTCTTTGTTTACGGTAAGTACTGTTTAATTTGTTTCTAACGTCAGAATATCTGCCTAAATACTTCATCCTTAAATTTTCAGAGTCTACTTATTAGTTTCCTATCAAGTGTTTGGAAGTGCCCTGTATAGACACAGACACCTTAAGTGACATTTTTCCTGTAAAAGCACAGTTGGAATTTCACCAATACCTAGTTGCACAAAGGACAGCTAGTTGCAGTGACAAGCACTGTCCCCATAATTGCAAACCGGATACTCCTGACATTGTTTTATATTCTCACTCCAACTGTCTAATAAACAAAAAAGGGTCTGTTGCCATGGATATGAACTTTCCCACTATCTCCGTTATCAGCTTAGTGGGTATGGGCATCCTGAGGCAATGTAGAAATTGCGTCATGTTTACTGACAGCAATTAATTCTCAAACAAAGTGAGATGGTATGTGAGAGATGTGTTTACACAATATCACTTGAGGCAAAACTTTCACATAAAATTGCTCCTAATGGCAATAAGGGTGTCAGGAGTACACATGCTGCACCCAACACACACAATTCAAAGCAGACCTATAGACCCACGTATGCTGAGGCACTTAAATGTAACCTTCCTAAAGCTCAAATACATCCTAGATGAAGTACACATAACAAATACCCTCAGCAGCCCCAGATACATTCTTTCAAAACAACACCCACATCAGCACATGCAGCCACATCTCATGGAGCCTCTACTTTTAAGCCCAAAAGGCAAGCCACTGCACAGTCCAACATTCTGCTCATTGGAGACTCCCATTGTGAGACACACTGATGCCCTACTCACCAGGCTGAGTAAGGAAAAAGTGGCAAGTCAGTTTTTTATCAGGGGCTAGGATCTGCCACATAATACACTCATTCAGGTCACTGGGACAGAGGTACCAGCATGACTCAGTCATAGTTCATGTGGATGCAAATGGCCTGAGACATACATCCCTAGATTATATGAAGAGGGACATCATGGAGCTCTCAGAATATATGTCCCAGGCTGGTATGTGTCTAGCATTGAGCAGCATTTTACCTTCTCCAAGAATGATGCCACAATACAAACAAAGATGACTGACTTTAATAATTGGCTTAGTTTCTGGTGTTATTCTAAGGGGTGCAATATATGTCTGCTTAGAAAGATATGGTCAGACCATGCTGCTTTGCCAGGGATGGTCTGCACCTCTCCCCTCTAGGTTTTTGAATATTAGGTAAAACATTGTCTTCCCCCATAGTGCCTTTTTTAGACAATGGCAAACTGAAAGTACTTCCAGCATAGCAAATCAAAGCCAAGAAAATCTAAAGGTATTACTGCTCAGTGGTAGGAGTCTAAACAAAAAACTCCACTCCCTAGAAGCTCTCTTCACCCTAGATAATGTTGACATCTGTGTGGTCACTGAGACATGGTTTAAATCCGTGGGAAGCACACTGACAGTGAAAGGTTATAATGCCTTCTGCACATTTAGATCAGCTACTACACAGACAGGGACTAAAGGTGGAGGTGTCTCAATTTACATAAAAAATAAGTATATCTCAAGCCTGGTCAAACAGGCCAATGCATTTGACCTACTCCAAGTTCAAATCACCATAGGCAAAATCCAATACCACTTCCTTGTAAGCTGTAGGTCTCCCTCTGTGACTCAGGAAACCCCTACCATGGATTTTGGAAACATTCACCATCCAACCCAATACCATACTGGAGCTGGTCCTCACTAATATGAGAGAGAGCTGCACACCCCCCTAGTGTAATGTCTTCACTGGTAAGGTCAGACCGCAAAGTAACCTCCTTTCAAGCCCCCATAAACCCTGAGAACACTGCTATCTATACAGAACTGTTTCAGTTAGAGACAAAACAGATGAATAAACACTCAAACTTGATTTATTCACATAAGACAGAATAAAGCTTTTGGGTAACACCCTTCATCAGTATACTTGGTCCATTTTAAAATTACAATTTAAGTAATCCATTCAATGAAGCACATGGCACAACCAACCAGTAAAAAAACATTCTATGTTGCACAACTTATAAACAAAGGTATGGCATCTTGTATTCGGCATTCATCAGATGTATCATTGAGTACAATGACCCCTTTGGTATGTACCTAACCAGGCATATCCCACAATTGGAACATTCACAGAGGTTCCTCACTAAAAGAATACAGGGTGTAAGTAAAATGTCCCATGCAGACTGTCTCAAGGCCCTATCCCTGTATTCTGTCTCCTACAAGCTGTTTAGGGAAGATCTATGCCTGGTATATAGGGCATTTTCAGACCCCATTATGATGGACCTCCTGCATATCCACAAAACAAACAACACCAGAATTACCTATTCTAAACATTTAAATCTTGCCTGTGATATAAATAAGACCTGTTGGAGAGACAGGCATGTATCCCAGAGACTAGCAGAGTCCCTCCCTATCCCAATTCAAGTGTAACTTGGACAATTGGATGGGGAACAGAAAATTCATACCTGGCTTGGCACCTATATCTCTAATGAAGACAGGCAACCTGTAAATGGTTCATCTCCCAGCCCCCTGCTTACACTTATCAAGAGTGACAGAACTTGTCAGAGATTTTTGGATGCATGCCTGTTATATCCTGGTAAATAAGGAGACCACACGGTTCTGGAGTTGTAAGGCCTTTCTTTATTCAGAACCTCCAGGTGCGCACCCATGTTACATATTCACCACTCCATAGCCATACATCCATCGGAACCAACGAGACACCAGAGAATACAGAACCAACACTACATGTTGTTAATTCCCCATAGCGCCCCCACAGCACAATAACAACATTACCTGCCCGAATACTACATTCCTCCCCTCTTAAGCTATTGACATACGCCTCCTTACATAAGAGAAACGAGGGAGCAAGTCAAAAAACAATCCTTCCAGTCACTTAATTTCTAAATAACCGGCAAGTTATTAAACGGTTACCATACAAGCAAGTTATGTTGTTCTTCTAACCTATACATACACTTTTAACACTGATAGTCCTTCAAGTAACTAGGTTTAACCAGTGCACACTTAGAACGGCGCAATGGTACCACCCTAGGTGACTCCGGTGTCACAGTTACCACCTCTGGTACCGGTGTGTCCATCCCTGGAAAGGTTTGGTCCTCGGGAACCTCTCCTTCCAAGTCCGGTGGTCTTCTTCGCCCCCAAGATCGGAGATCCTCCTGCCGCATGAGCCCTTCTTCGAAACTAACGGTATTTCCGGGGCTTGCAGTTCCATAAAGTCCTTCTCCCGTTCGCTCTGCAGAATCTGGTCCACATGTCTCCTGACCACAAAACCTCCATTCAACCTCACCTGGTACGACAGTGGACCAGTACTCTTTACAATGAACCCTGGAATCTATTTAGGTCCATAGCTGAAGTTTGAGTCATCACTGCATCTCCCACCAGGAAACTTCTTCCTCTCCGTCGTCGATCCTGATGTTCTTTTGCAGCCATTGTGTCCTCTCTACCTTAGCTCGGATGTTTGGATGCACCAGATCCAATGTTGACCTTAATCTCCGTCCTTGCAACATCTCGGCAGGTGACAATCCGGTGGTAGACTGGGGTGTAATCGCGGTAGCTGAATAACACCCTTGACACTTTTGCTGCCATACTTCCGTCTCGCCTTTATCATCATTGCTTTAAAGGTCTGGACAGCCCTTTCAGCACAGCCATTCGAAGCCGCATGGTATGGTGCTGATGTGACGTGTACAATGCCATTTTTTTCCAGAAAACCCTTGAACTCTCCACTCATGAAACATGAAGCATTATCTGATACAATAGTCTCTGGTAGTCCTTGACTACTGAAACTCTTCCTCAGGCATTCAATGGTCGTGGTGGAAGTGGTTGTTTTAACTGGATAGGCATCCATCCATTTAGAATGAGCATCCATTATTATCAAAACATTGCCCCATAAAGGCCCTGCATAGTCTATATGAAGTCTCTGCCAAGGTCTACTCGGCCACTCCCATGGGTGTAGTGGTGCCACCCGATAAGTTGCGATGTTGCTGACAGATGTTACACTCTTTCACAGCGACTTCAATGTCATGGTCCAACTTTGGCCACCAGAAATAACTTCGTGCTAAGGCCTTAATTCGGGTGATGCCCACATGACCCTGGTGCAGCTGTTGTAAAGTGCACGCCTTCCTGGGGCGGAATTATCACTCGTGCCCCCACAACACGCATCCATCTTGCACACTCAGCTCTGTTTTCCTCACCTCATAAGGCGGAAAACTGGATCAGGTTGTTGTGTTGTCCAGCCTTGCTGGACCCACTGAAACACTCGAGCCAACACCGGGTCTTTTCGTGTCCATTCGCTCAGTTCCCGCTGACACCAGCGTGATGTCCTCCATCATCAACACTCGGTCCTCCGTTTCCTCGCTGGAGAGGCCCCAGTAGCGGCAGGCGGCTCAGTGCATCCGCATTGCTATGGTGTTTCCGGGCTTATAAACAATCTCATATTCATAAGCTCTCAATGTTACAGCCCATCTCTGAATGCGGGGAGAAACCATCTGAGGCGCGGCCTTCATCTCGTTGAACAGTGACAACAAGGGCTTATGATCGGTGCAAACAGTAAACTTCCTGCCATAGTGGTATTTGTGCAACCACTTAATTCCAAAAGTTACAGCCAAACCCTCTTTGTCTAGCTGGGAATAGTTGGACTCCGCTGGTGTCAAGGTTCGTGACATGAACCCGATGGGTCTTTCTTGTCCATCTGGCATACGTGTGCCAACACGGCCCTTAACCCATAAGGTGAGGCATCACATGACAGAATTAAGTCCTTATAACTATCGTAGTGCACCAAAACCTCTGAGGACTGCATTAGTTTCTTGGACTGCTCAAACGCTCTGTCCTGTTCCTCCTGCCATCCACAGGGTCTCCTTCCTTAATAGTGTATGTAAAGAGCTAACAGCGTTGACAGATTTGGTAGGAACCTGTTATAATAGTTAAGTAAGCCTAAGTAGGCCTTCAGCTCTGTAACATTTGTGGGTGCAGGTGCCTGTTGGATGGCTTTACCTTGTTTGGCAGAGGCTGTAGGCCCGATGCATCCACCTTGTAACCCAGGAAATCGGCTTCCTTTTCCATGAAAGCACATTTACTCCGCTTCACCCGCAGACCAGTCTCTCGCAGTCGCCTCAGCACCTCGTTCAGAGTCTCCAGATGCTCGTGATTGTTCCTACCCGTCAACAGGATGTCGTCCAAATACACAGCCACCTTCGGAATTCCTGACACCAGTCCCTCCATTATTCTCTGTAAAATAGCTGGACTAGAGGAAACACCAAAGGGTAAACGATTTACTTGGAACAAACCTTTGTGTGTGTTAAGGGTGACATATGGCTTTGACCCTTCCTCCAGAACAACTTGTTGATATGCATGACTGAGGTCCAGTTTGCTGAACCTTTCGCCTCCGACAGCTTTTCAAACACATCCTCCACCGTTGGTATTGGATACTGCTCCAGCTTCGAAACTTGGTTCACTGTTAGCTTGTAGTCCCCACATATGCGTACAGTATTATCTGCCTTTAATACTGGCACAATGGGTGCCGCCCATTCCGAAAACTTTACTGGTTCAATTATACCTTGCTTGGTGAGTCGCTCTAACTCAGTCTCCACTTTCTTCTTCATTACGTATGGTACGGGTCTGGGTTTGTAAAATCTTGGCGTTGCATTTTCTTTGACGTGTATCTTTGCTGGTGGACCCCTCCAGGTACCCAGTTCCTCTTCGAACACTTCTTCGTTGTTCTCCAGCACCTCTTGCACTGTCAGCACCTGCTGTACTACTTTATGGAGTTGTAGACAGCCCATTTCCAGCTCCTTTAGCCTTAATTTGTTTCTAACATCAGAATATCTGCCTAAATACTTCATCCTTAAATTTTCAGAGTCTACTTATTAGTTTCCTATCAAGTGTTTGGAAGTGCCCTGTATAGACACAGACACCTTAAGTGACATTTTTCCTGTAAAAGCACAGTTGGAATTTTGCCAATACCTAGTTGCACACAGGATAGTTAGCTGCAGTGACAAGCACTGTCCCCATAATTGCAAACCGGATACTCCTGACATTGTTTTATATTCTCACTCCAACTGTCTAATTAACAAAAAAGGGTCTGTTGCCATGGATATGAACTTTCCAACTATCTCTGTTATCAGCTTAGTGGGTATGGGCTTCCTGAGGCAATGTAGAAATTGCCTCATGTTGACAGCAATTAATTCTCAAGCAAAGTGAGATGATATGTGAGAGATGTGTTTACACAATATCACTTGAGGCAAAACTTTCACATAAAATTGCTCCTAATGGCAATAAGGGTGTCAGTAGTACACATGCTGCACCCATCACACACAATTCAAAGCAGACCTGTAGACCCACGTATGCTGAGGCACTTAAATGTAACCTTCCTAAAGCTCAAATACATCCTAGATGAAGTACACATAACAAATACCCTCAGCAGCCCCAGATACATTCTTTCAAAACAACACCCACATCAGCACATGCAGCCACATCTCATGGAGCCTCTACTTTTAAGCCCAAAAGGCAAGCCACTGCACATTCCAACATTCTGCTCATTGGAGATTCCCATTGTGAGATACACTGATGCCCCTCTCACCAGGCTGAGTAAGGAAAAAAGTGACAAGTCAGTTTTTTATCAGGGGCTAGGATCTACCACATAATACACTCACTCAGGTCACTGGGACAGAGGTACCAGCATGACTCAGTCATAGTCCATGTGGGTGCAAATGGCCTGAGACATACATCCCTAGATTATATGAAGAGGGACATCATGGAGCTCTCAGAATATGTGTCCCAGGCTGGTATGTGTCTAGCATTGAGCAGCATTTTACTTTCTCCAAGAATGATGCCACAATATAAACAAAGATGACTGACTTTAATAATTGGCTTAGTTTCTGGTGTTATTCTAAGGGGTGCAATATATGTCTGCTTGGAAAGATATGGTCAGGCCACGCTGCTTTGCCAGGGATGGTCTGCACCTCTCCCCTCTAGGTTTTTGAATATTAGTTAAAACATTGTCTTCCCCCATAGTGCCTTTTTTAGGCAATGACAAACTGAAAGTACTTCCAGCATAGCAAATCAAAGCCAAGAAAATCTAAAGGTATTACTGCTCAGTGCTAGGAGTCTAAACAAAAAACTCCACTCCCTAGAAGCTCTCTTCATCCTAGTTAATGTTGACATCTGTGTGGTCACTGAGACATGGTTTAAATCCATGGGAAGCACACTGACAGTGAAAGGTTATAATGCCTTCCACACATTTAGACCAGCTACTACACAGACAGGGACTAAAGGTGGAGGTTTCTCAATTTACATAAAAAATAAGTATATCTCAAGCCTGGTCAAACAGACCGACCAATGCATTTGACCTACTCCAAGTTCAAATCACCATAGGCAAAATCCAATACCACTTCCTTGCAAGCTGTAGGTCCCCCTCTGTGACTCAGGAAACCCCTACCATGTATTTTGGAAACATTCACCATCCAACCCAATACCATACTGGAGCTGGTCCTCACTAATATGAGAGAGAGCTGCACCCCCCCCCCCCCCCCTAGTGTAATGTCTTCACTGGTAAGGTCAGACCGCAAAGTGGCCTCCTTTCAAGCCCCCATAAACCCTGAGAACACTGCTGTCTATACAGAACTGTTTCAATTAGAGACAAAACAGATGAAAAAATGTTCAAACTTGATTTATTCACATAAAACAGAATAAAGCTTTTGGGTAACACCCTTCATCAGTATACTTGGTCCATTTTAAAATTACACTTTAAGTAATCCGTTCAATGAAGCACATGGCACAACCAACCAGTAAAAAAAACATTCAATGTTGCACAACTTATAAACAAAGGTATGGCATCTTGTATTCAGCATTCATCAGATGTATCATTGAGTACAATGACCCCTTTGGTATGTACCTAACCAGGCATATCCCACAATTGGAACATTCACAGAGGTTCCTCACTAAAAGAATACAGGGTGTAAGTAAAATGTCCTATGCAGACTGTCTCAAGGCCCTATCCCTGTATTCTGTCTCCTACAAGCTGCTTAGGGATGATCTATGCCTGGTATATAGGGCATTGTCAGACCCCATTATGATGGACCTCCTGCATATCCACAAAACAAACAACACCAGAATTACACATTCTAAACATTTAAATCTTGCCTGTGATATAAATAAGACCTGTTGGAGAGACAGGCATGTATCCCAGAGACTAGCAGAGTCCCTCCCTATCCCAGTTCAAGTGTAACTTGGACAATTGGATGGGGAACAGATAATTCATCCCTGGCTTGGCACCTATATTTCTAATGAACACAGGCAACCTGTAAATAAATGGTTCATCTCCCAGCCCCCTACTTACACTTATCAAGAGTGCCAGAACTTGTCAGAGATTTTTGGATGCATGCCCAGGCTTAAAATGGTCCTTGTGATCATTAATCTAGTAAACACTTATGAACCTATGTCAGCTATGTCTTTCTTTTGTGGCAGAGAAGGAGGGCACACTGACTCTAAATGATTGGCTAAGTGCATGTTGTTCTGCTATGAAAAACAAAACACTTTTACAGAAACAGGTTAAGGCACATTCAGCTAGAGTGGCTACCACTTCAGCAGTTTTTTTTCAGGAGTGCATCTGCTCCAAATACCAGTGACACAGCTACATGTTCCTCTGCTGACACATTTTCCAGTGATTACAAGATATTTGTCCAAATACAGAGCAGGACAGAATTTGTCATGGTCATCTTTCAGAGCCTACTGCATGCTGCCACCTCACAGACTCCAAGAAAAAGCACTGCTTTGGGAATCTTCCCTTATCTCATGAATTCTAAAGCAACAGTGATCCAGTGTTCCTTAAGACAGAGCAAATGTAATTATTACATTCATGTTATAGAGTGTTAAATCATTTTAGCTGCTCAAGGCTGACAGTACATACGTTTTCAAAGCAGTCTGGTACAACATTTTGTGTCCTGCAAATGCCCATGGTAGAAAATGTACCAAAGCAAGATGTGTATTGCAGCAGATACTGGCAACACAAGATATCAACATGTTTTTTATGTGTCTGATAATTCATTTGTTTTCTAAATGGGAAACAGATGGCCTGAGTAGATAACTGTTAACTTAGACTCCATGATTTATACCTAGACACTCTTGCCCAGTATGACTCCAAGTCGACCATATTAACTTAAAACTTAATCTGTCTACTTCCTTGTTCCTCAGGTTCGAGATCAGGATATGCCAGTGAAGAGGAACTTTGTAAGAGTTGTTATCCATGTAGAGGATTCCAATGACCACCCTCCTCAGTTCTCCTCTGTGCGGTATGAAGGGCATGTACTGGATCTCTCTGCCGTGGGTACAGAAGTTCTTCAAGTTACAGCCCTAGATCAGGACAAAGGAAGCAATGCAGAAATCCAGTATTCTATTCTGACAGGTAAGGATTAAAGAAAATGGAGGGTGACTGCAATTACTGGCCACTGTTTTTCTGCTGTTTCTTAAACTTCTCAACAACAGTAAAAGGATCAAGTCAGCATTCATTTTATAGTAGTGAAATATTCTCCCCTATTCTTTATTATGTTTTTTATTCTCTCTCATAGCTCTAACAAAGAATTTATGTTTACAGCACAGATGGTGGAAGGATTTAGAACCTTGTTTATTGTTGTGCTGTCAACTGGACTGATAGAACCAAGAGCTCAAATTCTGCATGCATGAGGTAGTAACTGTGTTCATTGAGCGTCTTCCAGAGAATGCATCTGAGAATTTTTATCATGGCTCCTAGTTAAGTTTTCAGGGTTCTGCCAGTTTTGCTAAACTGCATGCTCACTTTGCTGTTCTGTTTACTGGGCATCTGCTTTATGGAGATGTTTTACATAGCCTTTGGGTAAAAGTATGTTGCCTTTTTTTGAAGAAGTGCAATCATAACATCAGTAACTTTTTTATAATGCTTTACAGGTACATAGTCTAGACAAAGGCATTTTTGAATCATGATCTAAGAAGACCTAAACAAAAGGCATATTCATACAATGTAACAGGTTAAGACAACATGAATAAAACTGATGTGAGAACAAAATCCACACCAAATTAAAGTGCAGTGTAGTGCATCGTATACATAAGTGTATTTGGACACCAGCTTGTCTAGTAGTACAAAGATTTACACAGTGCAAGAGCAAAAGAAAAAAGGATTCTTGTGCCAAGTGTTCTAACCTGATTAACCAAAACAAAGAGATTAAGTGATCATTGAGTCAATCAGCAAATCAGTCTCAGTAAAACAAACAAGCCACAAAAAAAAAATGTCAGTATATAGAATGCTAATTGCTGACAGGCTCAGCGCCCACAAGCTCTGCCTAGGTTACTGCAGTTAAGAGGGTAAACTTTTTATCATACTGAACACTATTGTTCTTACAAAAAAGAAAAAAAAATTCTGCTGTGGTGTGTATAATATGGATTTAATATCCTTATATGAAACTGTATGTGGGGGATTCAAATTCACTTACCAGCACTGGAAAATATGCTTGTGTTAAACATGAAACTGTTGCTTTTCAATTAACCTTTCCCTTATATCAAGACTTTAGTCACTCAGACAAACAGTAGGCTGAATTTTTTATTAAGGTGATTAAGCCTGGATATATAATCACATTACATATCATGTAGCCTTTAGTTACTTTGTGGGCATTAGTAAATTTCCAGTGCAACGAGCACTACATGAAATACAAAACAAAATAAGGAATATATAGAAAATATAGAAATGTGATCATTAATAATAAACCTTATGTCTGGCACTGAGTTCAGATTTACTAAGAGAGAGACAACCTTATAAAAAAGGCAGATGTTCTGCAAACATTTGGCACTACAGACAGTACTACTTCCGGCTTCTGCTGATGCAAGGAATTCCGCAGGCATGGCACTTGGGAGGAAAAGGGATAAATATATGACAATTCTAGCCACTTCTTGAGAATGACAGAAAGGTCTGTGATAGCTCAGTGGAGTGGCTGAAAAAGATGCAATGTACCAATAACCTTTTTAGGTATGCTGGACCAGTGTCATGTGCGGTGAGATACGAACATATTAAAACCTAATGTATCAGCCTTGATGTCGCTGATGACAAACTTGGCTAATTAAGTATTACATAAGCACATTGGAACTGCTTATCAAACAATTGGCTATAGAATTCTACAAGTGATTGGCAGTCAAGGTCAATACCAGGAAGCTGTAAATAAAGGGCACTGCAGTAGTCCAAATGCATGGAGTCCAAAGAATGGAACACTGCAATGTCTTCAAGTATCTGTGTAAATTCCCTCAGATACAAACACAAAGATTTAACAACTGCTGTCAGCTGGTCCCTAAATGACAACAGATTACTGAAAATCTCACCAAGATTTTAACTTCAGAAGCATGGCTGGGGTGTGGTCAATGGAGCAGCCACCCCAGGCACAAGGTGTTGGGGGCACAATGGGAAGGATTCCAGCTGACAGAGATGAATAAAAATATTCCATTTGTAGTGAGAACTCAAGTGCTTTAGTGCTGTCCCCAATAATGGCTGCCTCAGAAGTTGAAGAATGATTAGTACTTGTGAACTGTAGCAACTGTTTGCTATAAATGTAGCAGTAGTTGCTAAAGTTTAAAACTAAAAATATTTTTAGTAAGTACTGTCTCAGGACTCAGGACTTGAACACTTTAGCACTTGTGCACTTTAGCAACTGCTTTTTATAGATGTAGTAAGCAGTTGCTACAGTTTAAAAGTAAAAACGTTTTTTTTTTCAGTTAAGCCCTGTGTCAGAACTTTAAAACTGAAGAACATTAGCACTCATGGATTGTAGCAACCTCATATCTAGAAAGGAGGTGCTACAGGTTCTTCAGGACCTTTTTTCCTCCTCATATAGAGTTGTGGGGAGTTCCAGATTAGGGGTGGCACCTGGCATCAGAATAAGTAGTTAAACCTCTACAAACACCAGCTTAATCTTACTTTAATAATTAGAGAGGAAAGGCTAGTAGCTGTGCAGGACATTAAAGCTGCATATGTGAGTGATGGTCTTCACATTAGTTGGATTAAGCCTCTGTCAAATATTCCTCATATGTTTAGGGGTGATATCAAGCTCAAAGGGAGTCAAAGGCCAGCAATGTTTCTGAAGGAAGAAGAGGCTTAATAATGATTCCTGAATCCCCTACCTCAAGTGACACCACAGAGTGGGAGAATTTACACCATGGAAACTACATCCAGGAGACAAACCTGTGGGACTCCTTCACATTGCAGAATGCAGCTTAAGGAAGAAGCAACTTCTGAGACAATCCTTTGAATTTGCCCCAAGTGGTAGGATGTCAGCCATTTGAGAACCATATGCAGAAAGACCACAGTAAGAAGAGAAGTACTTAGTAGAGATCCCGTGGTCTTTGGTGTCAGATACTGCTGAGAAATTAAAGAAGGCCAAAGCTGAATGGCAACATCAATGTTTCACCACAAAGTGATCAATAACAACCAAACTTAGGCCATTTTGAGAGCTGTAGCAGCTCCTAAACCTGACCTAATTGAGAGGACAGGAGGCTGTGAATTGTAAGAAAAAAAACTACTCAGACTCCGTGAACTTACCAGTTAATGCAAAGTTAAAGACTAGGGAGAAATTTTTGGGACTTTGGGAATGCAAAGATGCGTTCTTAAAGATTTTTTTTTAAAAAGACCTTTATTGAATTATCACTTGTGACACAGGCAAACTTAAGTTTATGTAAAAGTAATCAAACCATTTTGACAAGTTCACATTTATTAACATTATACATCACATAAATTGTTATATGTCCTATAATCTGTATGATATTACATAAATTATTACATTTCTTTCTTTTCATAAACTTCATACATCCTCCAAAATATTTTTCTGCATGTATTGTTCCCACAATTTCCATTTTTGTATTTTTTTTATTTATTTAACATTTGTTTATACTGGGGAAAGTCTGACTTAGAACAAAGCCAATTTTCAGTGGAGGCCCGGGGAGAAATGCTCCAGACACATGTCTTTGTAATGTGGGAGGAAACCGGAGTACCCAGAGGAAACCCACACAAATGCAAGGAGGACATGCAGACTCCGCACAGAAGGTACCCCAGCCGAAAATCAAACCGGAGAACCACTTGCTGTGAGGCGACAATGTTACTGCTGCACCACTGTGCTGTCCATGTAATTTATTCCTACCCTTTTCTAAAGATCCCACCTCCTGTTCTTTTATTTAAGTTACAGTATTTACTACTTCAGGTGTAGGTGGTTTAGATTTTAATTTCCATTTTCTAGAAAAATAATTTTTTTGGCAACCACAATAATTAAACTTAACAAGGCCTTACTATGTCTAGAGAGTAGATCCTGTATTCCAGCTCAAAAAGCCATTTTTAGTTACACTCATTTGCTTGCCCAGTATTCCTAACAGAGTACTCTATAGGGAATTTTTAAAATCTACCAACTCATTACACTCCCAAAATATATATTCTCAGCTATCTTTTTCTTTCCCGTCACACTTCCAGCATTTGACATCTACCTGAAGAAACATTCATTAGCATCTTACTGAGATATAAAAGTATCTATGCAAACACTTCCAGGCAGAATTCCTCAGTCCTTTAGACTTTGTTACATGTTTGGGAGCTTTACATATGCCCTCCCATTGTTTCTTTGTGAATTGCATATCTAATCTGTCTTTCCAATCTTATCTGACCTCTTCTGATTGATTCCTATAGTTATCAGACAATATTTTATATGCCCTACTAATTATCCTTTTTTTTAATAGCAGCTTTTGTTCAAGAATCAATTAAAAATTCAGCCAGTGTGCATCTTTCATTTAGTACTCCCCTATTAATTTCTCTTTGTTTATACTTGGATAGCAATCTCTGATAGGGAAGACAATCACTAGCTTGCAATCCAAATGTCTTTTTGGACTTTTCCCATTCTGTTATCTTTCCTTCCCTAATTATTTGTTCCCGATGCCTTAGTTCTTGTACCAGCTTCCTCTAGTAAATTCCATCCCCCTTTTGTCTGTTCTCTGTACCCCTAATTACAGTCATCCCTATTGTCAGAATCTCCTTTTTTCATTTCCATGTTGGCTTAGTTCTTAACTTACTTTCTTCTACTTTATGAATGTAATGTTCTGTATGAGTGTTGTTTTTCTCATTAAAGTTCTGCATCCAAAATCCATTATTTCCTTATTTCTTGAATTACCCCCCCCCCCCTTCATTATCCCATTCCATTTTAAATTCTAGCTTTCTGCTTGTGTTATATATAAGAGACCTAACAGTATAGCTCTAAATTATCCCTTCACATCTGTTAATCCTAAACCTCCTTGTTCTCTTGGGAGGATCAGCCTAACCCACTTGATTCTTGCCCTGTTCCTCCCCCAAGTAAAATCCTTCAACTGTTTACTAATTACTGTCCACAACTTCTCCTCTGGTTAATAACAATATGCCTAGACTGTGTATAAAATGAAAGGGACTAAAAACATTTTTATTGCTTGTATCTTGTTATCCATATTCATAGGTAAGAGCTTCTACTTTGTCAGTCTTTCTGTTATCTTTTGTTTAATCTCTTCCCACATATAATTAGGTGCCATAGCAAAATCCTTTTTAATCCATACTCTTAAATACTTGATTTTATCATGTCCCCATATTGCTGGACCAATTCATGTGTTGGTACGTAGTTTATAGCTATAGATTTTGTTTTATCTTCATTAGTTGTATATCCCAAAAACACCTGGAACCATCCCAAAGTGTTCCACAACAGTGAAACATCCTTTTCTGGTTCTATCAGGTACAAAATAATATAATCTCAAGTAAAGCCAACTTTTCATGAACAGCATACCAGTTATATCATTGAATTTGTGAGTCCCTTATTTTCTTTTCCAAGTGGTTCTAAATATAACACAAATAACAAAAGGGAAAGAGGACACCCCTCCCTGGTTCCTCTGTTCAGACACAATGTGTTAGACAGGACCCTTCCCATTTTGTTTTTTGCCTCCAATCCCTCACATATCCTTCTAATTAACCTTATTATTGTATTAGGAAATACAAATGCTTCCATTGCCTTATTCATAAAATCCAGTCTTACTCTGTCAAATGATTTCTCTGCTTCTAGACCCACCAATGACAGCAGTATTTACTTATATTCTACTTACCTGTAGATCATCAATGTGGATCATCATTAATGTTGTCAAATGTTTGCATCCCCTCCGCAAAATCACATTGATCCATAGCTATCAATTTTGGCATCGCCTTTGCAATTCTTTTAGCTATTATTGACATAAGCACTATAATTAGGGTTTAAAATCGAAATGGGCCTATATGAAACTGGGTCAAATGGGTCTTTACAGTCTTTTGGTATTACAACCACCACAGATTTTTTTTCCAGGATGTTGGTGCTTCATCTCCTTTAAAATACTGTTAAAACAAAAACCTTCCAGATCTTTATGACTTTCCACCCTCCTAACTTCCAAACCTGCACTGGAATACCATTTATTCTTGGAAACTTTCCTGTAGATTGGTTGTACATCACAATATTTATTTCATCTCCTCTCATCTAAACTGTTAGTTGTTGAGCCTCATCTACCTCTGACCTCGGCATATTTAAGTCTTCCATAAATATTTCCATTTGTGCTGTTTCTTGATTCCCCCACTTCTCTGCTTTATGCAAATTTCTCACAAAATTTATGAAATATCTCTAATACCTCTACAGATTCTATGGTTATTTTTCTTGTTATGGTCTTCCTAAGTTTGGCAACAACCCTCAATACTTTCTGTTTGCCTAACTCGTTATGCCAAACATTTTTGTCATGCATATTATCCATGTACTCCCTTATATTCTCTTTATCACTCTGTAGTTGCATCTCCTGTTGTTCTGTGAGATTCCTCTTAATTTGTAATACTTCAACCTTTGTCAGCCCCTCTAAATAATTCTTATTACTTATTAACCAGATCTCTTTTTTTTTGTATTTTTACCCTATCTTTAAACTTAATTTTTCTTTTATCTCATTCACTAGCTATAATGTCTGGAGTACTTTCTAACTTCTGTAATAACTCCAGGATAGTTTCCACTATCCATTGCTTAAATTCCCATCTTTTTAACAGATAGGTGGGAAATTGCCAACGTCACATCTTTATTTCACTTCCTTGCATTTTTATCTTAGTAATTATTGGCACATGCTCTGAAATAGTTAATGGATATTTATTTATTTAACATTTATTTTACCAGGATAAGTCTGAGTGGACAGCAAGTGTCTATTTTCAACAGATTCCTGGGGAGAAAAGCTCCAAGAAGTTACAGTGTGAATACATAGGTTTTTACAGAGTGACAGTTGATTGCAAATAAGGAGTTGGCTAACATATGATAGAAAGCTAACATATAAGGCAGAAAACAGTTATATGCATAATAATCTAATAGTACAGTCAGGAGATCACATACCTTCCAGTACTAGTACAGTAGGTGTATGTAAGGTATTCAGGAATAAGTACATATTCACAATATTTACAAAAATTGTACAATGCACATGGTGACAGTGTAGAGTGAGCATCAGAAGAAGGCACATATTTGTAATATTTACAGAGTATTTGATGCACATAGGTGACAATGTAAAGTGATCATCAGTGGCTTTGGGAGTAAGCTGCCTACAGTGGGATGAGGATTCAGGTGAGGTCTTTGCAGTTGCAAAGAGGGTTAGCATAAAGGTATGATTTAAGGAGGTCTTTAAATATGATTGTACGATTTTGATATGTATCAAAGTTCTCAGTTAAATGAACATATTCATGTGAAATATAATTTCTATCAAATGTAGCCCAATTGTTGTACCTTCTGGAATATATAAATTATTTTCAAATTCTTGCTACTGAATTCATGTCTTTCATACCAAATATTTTCATACATTTTTTCAGAAGTCTACTCTCTTTTGTTATATATTCCCTTCTAGGCTCCCAGATACATCCTTACTGTTGCAAATCAAATTACATTCCCCATCTGTAAGTAATATTCCCTGTTAAAAGCTGAGTATTTCTCCCATTTTTTAAGCTCCAAAAATAGCAGTTTTAAGTGGGATATAAATAGATGTCAGTATAATCCTCAACCCTTGCCAGAAGCTCCATTCTTTATCTTTTCCCCCCTTCTATCACTACTACAGCTGCTCTGGCAATTAATAAAATTGCTCTTGTTTTCCTTTGCCCCTGAATTCTGCAGAATATCCATCCTGTAATACTTTCTTTATCAAATTCACATGCTCAATTTCTTTTCACGTGATTCCTGTAGCATTGCTGTTTGCACTTTGCATTTCTTAATATAATTAAGTATTCTCTCCTTTTTTTTTATACCCGTGAGACCATTCACACTCCCAAGATAATATGGAAAGTATTCCCATTATGGTAAGAAGTCATTATTCCCACCTGTTATACATGGGAGCTTTTTAAATTTCTAATTCCAGCTTTTGTGATACATGCACCCATTAATGTTTGGCAGGTTATTCCTTTAGACAGTTTTTTTTCTTATCATGAACATTGGAACCTATGTCATATTTTACAAGATGTTTTGTTTTAATAAAAACCCTCAAACAAAAAAACAAACATCCCCTCCTCTAGAATACCACCATGACCCCTCAACTTAATGCAAACACACATAACTATGTAACTCTTCAAATAATGATGTTTAACCATCCTAATAAGAACATTTCTGCCAAATAGACAGCTGCTAACACAGGATCTAGTTAACCTAAAATTGAGTATGTTCTTCGTGTTTCACTGTTGCAGTCATCACATTTGGATTATTCCTGCCAGGGTAGACCTCGGCCGGCCCAAATACCAGAGGCTTAGTATTTCTGCTTCAGGACTGATGTCAAGTCGTCAGTAGTATAAAATAAGGCATCTGATGCCATTACATAGTATTTCTTGCCATGGAGCCCAAAGCAGAAGCAGTTCACACGAGTGTCGGTCAGCCACTACCTGAGTTTCGTCTACTAATTTGAAGCTGAAGTCTTTTAAAGCTAAGTACCCCTTTGGGGATCCTTTTTTCTTGCACTAGTCACTATCAGAAAAAGTTAACAATTGTCTCACCTGTGGAAAGCAAATACCACACCGAGACTTTCATTCTTACTGCATCACTTGTTTAGGCCCACACCATGATGTCCCCCGCTGTCGCTTCTGTGCTTTGTTCAACACCAGAACTATCTGTCGTCGGGCCGTTATTGTAGCTAGATATTTTTGCTTATAGTCCTCGAACTCCAATATGGCTTCAGTAAGCTGTTCGACAGCAGATCTTCCAAAAAAATTTAAAGATAAAGACAGAGACAGACTGCACAGGTCCAAACCTACCGATGATGCTTCCGTTAAGCTAGTCGTCAGTTCTCCAGTCCTCAGTGAGGTGCGTTTACAGCCCCTGATGCCCGCTTTTGTGGATTCGCATGCTGCTACCGAGACCCTTTTGGAGACCGGTATGCCGCAAAGCTCTTCTTCGACTAACGATCCTGTGGTCATCTCTACCTTGGATGGGTCTGGAGCTGCTGAGCAGGCACTGGCTTCCGAGGAAGTCCTTCACACTACCGATTCTCGACACAAACCGACGTTGTCTTTCTTGACTACCGTTCTTTCAAAAATGACCAAGTTTCTTAGGCCCAGGGTACGAACCACACCCAAGAAACTGACAACCCAACCTCAGGCACTTCCTTCCTTGCCTCAGTCTCAAATCCTTAAAATGGCAGAAGACCTTATTATGCTCATCAGTGGGAGCCAAGCTACCCCCTCCAAAAGGAAAAGAGATCTGTCCCCTGTAGTTTTGTCTGAACAAGAGTCAGACAACTCTGATGCATCTGAATATGAAGACATCTACTTATGAGGATTCTGATGCAGAGGATTCCACCATTCCACCTCTCCCCCAGAGGATTTTTCCTTTGAGAAAACCATTCACACCTTAAGGGAACATTTCCAATGGGAGAGTCAGGACTACCCTCAGTCTAAAAAGAGACTCAGGGAATTCTTCAATCTTCCACAGCACAGACCTTTGGTCATCCCCCTAGTCCTAGATGTTGTGGATGATGCTTTCCTGGAATCCAGCTTGACTCCTGACACCCTCCCTCCTGCACCTAGAAAACCAGACAGGTACTATAGAGTCCATGACACACACACATTTCTTTTTAAAAATCCTACTGCTGACCCTGTAGAAATTTCTAAAGGGCCTAAAGGGATTAAAGCAACCTCTGCTGAGAATTCTACCCCCCCCAGATAAGGATTCCCAAGCACTAGACAGATGGGGTAAAAAAGTATATACCTCAGCTACTCTAGTTGTCATGGCACTAAATTGTCAGTTCCATATGCTAAAATTTCAGCAACATACCCTGGAACTCCTCAAACAAAAAATGTCTTCCTTTCCTGCTTGTGCAGAATCTAAAGAGTTACAAGAGTTAATGCAGTCTGCAAGTCAAGTAACTAAACATACCTTGCACTGTGGTTCTGATGCCCTAGAAGCTTCTTGCAGGGCAACAGTCACTGGATCTGTCATTAGAAGGCATGTTTGGCTTAAGGAACAGCCCTTGCCAGACCATGTCAAATCTAAATTGTTGGATGCCCCCTTGCACAAAGACAACTTATTTGGCACTAAGGCAGAAGAGGTCTTAAAAAAGATGGAAGAAAAAGCTAAATCTTTGCAGACAGTTAAGGATTTCTTACAGGTCCAGCCACCCAGGTTCAGTGGGCATTGTCTCACCAAACACTGGTCCTTTCCTTTTCCCACTAAGCCAGTCCAGTCCAGACCCCAGGGAACCAGACCCCCCAGACAGCGGCCACAGGGAATGCAGAGATCTAAGCAGTGGACTATCTCCACTGCAAAACCAGGGAGTTCTAACTCACCCACTTATGGTAAGAACTCACAATGACTCACCTACCCTACCCCCCATGACCAGCCCTCCCTCTGCCCACCTTCACTTACTCCTAGAAGAAAACTCTCCTTTCACACAAGCACCTGGGCCACCATTACCAACAACTGCTGGGTTCTCAACGTAGCGCCCCAGGGATACAAATTTTCTTTCCACACCCTTCCTACCCCAAAAAGGTTCCCAGATTTACCTCCAAACAAGTGAGCAGAGGCTCAAAAGTAAGTCCTTTCCTTGCTCTCGATGAGAGCAGTAGAGCACGTTCCTGCAAAACAGAGAGGCCAAGGTTTCTACTCTAGACTTTTTCTGGTACCCAGGAAAGAGGGCACCTGGCACCCCATCCTTGATCTATCAATTCTAAACACCTTCCTGGTGAGCTCAAAATTCAAAATGCTCACCTTCCAGCAGCTGCTACCCATGCTCTCCAAGGATGCTTGGCTAGCCACACTAGATCTAGAAGAGACCTACCTCCACATTCCTATCAAGGAATCATGCAGGAATTATCTCCAATTCAGGGTAGGATCTCAGCACTTTCAGTTCTCTGCGCTTCCTTTTTGGCATATCTAATGCTCCCAGAGTTTTCACAAAATGTCTGGCTCCGGCCATTGCCTTTTGCATCCAAAGGAATATCTGGATTTACCCATACTTAGACAACTGCCTAATTCAGGCAGACAGCCAGGAAAAGCTGCTCAAGCACCTGGCCTTTGTAAAGTCCCTACTAACCTCCCTAGGGTACACAATCAATGAAAAGAAATCCAAACAGGTGCCAACCCAAAGGATTATATTCCTGGAAGCAAGCCTGGACACACCATTCTAGATGGCATTCCTTACACCAGAAAAGCAAATTTTCCTGACAGCCTATTTCTCTCAACTAGCCACCAGACCCAGGCTATCTGCAAGGACAATCCTGCAAGCTCTGGGGTTCATGGCATCTTGCATACTACTCATTCCATATGCCAGACTGCATATGAGGAAACTTTAATGGTACCTAAAAAACCTTTGGTGTCAACACTGTCAAGACCTGGAGACTTCTACCTGTGCCAAGCTACCAAAAGTACCATTAAAAATTAGAGTTTGTTTCCAGTGACTGCCTCCTGAGTGTATTTTTTGGATGTTTCATGTTGCTGTGTATTTGGACTTGAAGAAGGTCAGCAAGGTATTCAGTTTGACATGTATGGAAAGTCTATTCCAGAGATGGGGCAGCCTCTGGGAGACAAACCTGTGTCTCCAGCAGGTTTTGTTGATGTTGCATATTAGATTTAGGCCTTTTGAGCAGGTAATGTGCGAGGAGTTAGACTACAGATATGGAGCATCTCTAGTAGGGCAAGGTCTGATATTCCTTTGTAGACGAGACACAGATCACCTCTGAGCAATCTGTATGATACCAGGTTGAGTGATAGTGATTTGAGCCTGTCTGCACAGGACAGGTGCTGGAGGCCATAGATTTTCTTTGTGATGTATTTCTGTGGCCTTTCCAGTTGGTGCCTTCTGAAAATGCTAGCAGCATTCTACATTTTGTAAGAGCAATATTTAAAATGTGCCCCTATTTTATGGGCCTTTGCCCCCCCCTCATTATTTTTGCCTTTTTTTCTTGTGCTAAGAGATTGAGTGGTATGGTCCACAATAAAAGAATGAGTTGTGGGTAGGGCATGAGCTGAGCACAAATGATAGCTAGAAGACAGGTGGAGAAAATGATAGAGGTGGTAGGTGGGATCGCTGATGTTAAGTGGTGGAAGGGACGTGTTTCAAGACTGGTGCAAGAAGACACTTCACAGAAAGAATGATGAGAAACTAATTGGTTCAAATGTACATAAGATACATAGAAGTGATAGGTGGCTAGGGCAGGACTAAGCTTATCAAACAGAAAGGTAATACACCTGTGTCTCCTTCTGTCACCGTACTCTATGAACACCAATTAAGCCAGTAAACATAGTTCTGTTGCATTGTTTCAGACTATCTCAATATAGCCAATGCAGAGCTTGATAAGGTTTGCTTAGGATTTCTTGTCTGGTTCATAAGACAACCACAAGAGAAGATTATTGAAAAATGTCTGACATTGTCATCATTTCAGTATGTCAGCATGCTGTCAGAAAGAATGCCAAGTCTACCTGACATATACACACCAATAACAGAGCTGTGGTGATAGGAAACCAGTATATAGCTCACAAATACCTTAGTTTAGTTAGCTTCATATTCACAATATCTGTTGTGTGTGGAAAGGCAAAAAAAAATAAATAAAAAAAAAAAAACAAAATAACAAATGTATTTTGCTTTTCGGACAATTATAGTTTCACATCCATGCTGAATGTTTGGTTGTAATGATGCTTGATATCTATCCAAAAAGCCCATAGTAGTACAAAATTAGCTATCAGCTAAGGAACTACCTCAAGAGCTGTTGCTATCTGTGGTGGTCGGTGTTCCTATTTACAGAATCCTGGGTTGAACGACATGAACTAAGCAGGAAAGTAATGCTGGAGTTATTTTGAGCTGCAGTAGTATGAACATTCCAGAAAGTAATGACAAAAAGTGGTATGAAACATCTCAGCAGTGCTTCTCAAGGGAACTGCAGCAGCTAGCAATGCGTAACCTCTACTTACTGCATTGCATATTGGGAAAGAATCACAAATTACCTCATTTTACATGATATATTGTGATGTTAGATAGCATATCTTGAACTAAGAAACAGTAATTGCAGACTGAAAAATATATTTAAAACATGTTATGTGTGAAAACTTTGTCAAATCTGTTCCTGGTATTCTGTGCTGTAAATGCAAAGCAAAATGGCATTGCCTGTATTTTTTGTCTTAACAATATGTCAGAGTAGTATTTAATTTATCCAAATGAATGCACAATTTTTATATTTTCCAGGTAACACAGAGAACTTGTTTACCATTGATTCACAGTCTGGCATAATCAGAGTCGCTAAGAAACTTGACCAATCAGCAGGGAGAAACATTTCTCTAACAGTGAAGGCAATTGACCAAGGTTTTCCACGGCTGAGTGATGTCACAACTGTACACATCTATGTTGCAATGTCTGAAAACACCCCTCCCAAGTTTTCTTCAATGGAATATTTTACAGAAGTCAGTGAAGCCGCTGCCATTGGTTCCCCAGTCATCACTGTCTCAGCAACTTGCCAAACATCAGTAACATATGAAATCAAGGAAGGAAATCTACAACAAACGTTTTTCATCAACTCATTCTCTGGTGTAATTTCCACTAATACTAGTTTAGATTTTGAAATGATTTCATCCTATGTGCTTCTAATAAGGGGGACAAACATGGCTGGAGCTTTCAGTGATGTTACAGTATTTATCTATGTTGTAGACAGCAATGACAATCCGCCTTTGTTCACAAAGAGTGTGTTCACTGGTTACATATCAGAGTCTGATCACATAAATAGTGTGGTTGTGGATGAGTGGAACATGCCATTATGTATAGGAGCTACTGATGCTGACAAAGATGTTAACGCCTTACTCTTCTATCAGATTTCAGAGCCAGGGATTCAAAAGTACTTCAGAATAGACCCTAACATGGGGACCCTTACCACAACATCAAGCATTGATTATGAGGTGACACCTAGTTTTCACTTTGCTGTACAGGTCCATGACCAAGGAGTGCCACTTTTATTTGCTCCCATACCTGCTGAAGTGAGCATTTTTGTTAAAGACATCAATGATTCACCACCTGTGTTTTCTCAGTCATTTTATGAAGCCACAGTGTACTTACCTGCTCATGAAGGCACAGGAGTTCTTTCAGTAAAAGCAGAAGACCCAGATTCTAATGTTACATACTCTGTTGCTGATGGTAATTATGATAATGTGTTTATTATTCACCCAAATACAGGTCACATCTCCGTAAGAAATATCTCTGACCTGGCAAGGGACTATAGTCTTGTAGTCAGGGCCTCAGATGGTTTACACAGAGCAACAGCCCAAGTTAAAATTAATGCAGTTGAAATTAAACACAGCAGTCTTAAATTCCTACAAAACCCGTATCTTGCAGCATTTCCAGAGAACAGCCAAGAAGTTAAAACAATAGCTGTTCTCAAAGCCACAGGAGGTGCCCTTAATGAACCACTACTGTACTCTATTTTAAACTTTGAAGAAAAGTTCAAAGTTGTTCCATCTTCTGGTATTCTTCAAACAAAAGGAGAGCCATTTGATCGAGAAGAACAGGATACATATGAAGTCGCTGTTCAGGTCAGAGACAGCAGAAACCCTCCTAGAGTAGCTCAGACTCAAGTCAGAATTACTATAACAGATGTTAATGACAATGCACCAGAATTTGTGAATACTCCGTATTACACAACTGTACAAGATGATGCAGAGCCTGGTGATGTCATCTTTCAAGTCAGCGTAGTAGACAGAGACACTGGAGAAAATGGAGCTGTGACTTTCTCCCTTGATGATGACCACAACTATTTTTGGATTGAGCCATTTCTTGGAGACATAGCAATCAAACAGTCATTTGATTATGAAGCTTTAAACCAATACATTCTTAAAGTTATTGCTAGGGATGGTGGGTATCCCTCAATTCAAACAGAGGTTGAAGTGCTCATTATAGTTAGAAATAAATCTAACCCTTTGTTTCAGAGTCCATATTACGCAGTTACAGTCTCTGAAACTATTTCTGTCTATACACCTATTCTTCATGTGCAAGCCCGCAGTCCTGAAGGATTCCGTGTGGTTTACAATTTAGTTGGGGAAGAGTCTTTTAAGTACTTCAGTATCGATTTCAAGACTGGTGTTCTCAGCATCATTAACCAGCTGGATTATGAAAGCCAGAAGAAGCATACACTTACTGTAAGAGCTACAGATGCAGTTTTGGGTGCTTACACAGAAGCCGTAGTAGAAGTAGACGTAGATGATATCAATGACAATCCTCCATCTTTTTCCAAAGTCGTATATCATGCTGAAGTGTCAGAAGGTCGGCCAGCAGGCACATTTGTCATTCAAGTCAATGCATCTGATGCAGACAGTGGACGAAACAAACTTGTAAACTACCACATTGTGAACAATGATTTTAATAGCTCAGAATTCTTCCACATTAATTCCGTTAATGGGAAAATAACCACAACTCAAGAACTAGACTATGAAGAAGTCCAACTGTTCCATATAAAAGTAAGAGCTGTAGATAATGGAGTCCCACAACTTAGCACTGATACTCTTATAATTGTCAATGTTTCTGATATCAATGATAACCCACCAAAATTTACTCATCATAAATATGAGGCTAATATAAGTGAACTGGCAACCTGTGGATACATTGTTTCAAGAGTTTTGGCTTTTGATCTTGACAACAGGGATGCAAATAAACTGGAGTATCGTATTTTATCTGGCAACGATAATAGGCACTTCGCTATCAATAGCACTTCTGGCATCATTTCTGTTTCTAACCTGTGCAGGCATAACTTGGCATCAGCTTACAAGCTCACTGCGTCTGTTTCCGATGGAATTTTTGAAAGTGTTGCTCCTGTTTATATAAATACAGTTGGCACAAATAAATACAGCCCAACATTTGACCAGGATGTTTATGAAGCAGAGCTAGCAGAAAATGTTAAAATTGGTACCAAAGTAATTGAACTTGCTGCTGTAGATTTAGACAGTGGAGTCTATGGTACTGTGGAGTATACAATTATAAATAAATTGGCTCAGGAAAAATTTCATATTGATAACAGTGGCCGTATTGTCACAATACAAAAACTGGACAGAGAAAATGCTACTGAAAGGGTCATTTCCATTAAAGTTATGGCAAAGGATGGTGGAGGGAAGGTAGATTTCTGCACAGTTAAAATTATTCTGACAGATGAAAATGATAACTTTCCACAGTTCAAAGCGTCTGAATACAAAATCTCTGTTCGGTCCAATGCCAGTAAAGGGTCTCCAATCATTCAAGTCATGGCTTATGATGCAGATGATGGAAAAAATGCTGATGTTACTTATTCAATTCTTGCCAATGAGGAAAACAGTGAAGAATTCATAGAAATCAACCCTCTCACTGGTGTTGTTAGTATTAAAGAAAATCTTATAAGACTGAAGCATAATATTTTAAATTTTAGTGTACAAGCTGAAGATGGTGGCAATCCGCAAAAGGATTCTGCTGTCCCTCTTCAGGTTAAAGTTGTCTCCACAGAGGTGCCTTTACCAAAGTTTTCTGAGCCACTGTATTCATTTTCAACTACTGAGAACCTTCCAGCAGGATCTGAGATAGGCACAGTGAAAGCAGTGGCAGAAGACCCCGTTATTTACAGTTTGGTAGAAGGAAACACTTTTGAGAGCAACAGGGATGGCATCTTTACAGTGGATCAGGCAACAGGCACCCTACTGGTGGATAAAGATGTAGACCATGAACGATCCAAATGGTATCAAATTGACATTCTGGCTCAATGCATGCACAGGGAAACAGAAATAGTGTCGGTTGTATCAGTTGACATTCAGGTGAAAGATGAAAATGATAATCAGCCATGTTTTGAAGCCGATCCCTATAAGGTTTATCTTATGGAAAACATGCCCATTGGAACTACAGTTATTCAGATTACAGCCACTGATCAAGACAGTGGACTTAATTCACTTGTGACATATAGCCTCAGATCAAAGCCTGATGATATTGCAGATATTTTTACAATTGATGGGGAAACTGGCTGGATATCGACATTGCAGGAGATGGATTGTGAGAGTAAGCAAGTGTACCGTTTTTATGTAGTAGCCTCAGATCATGGCAGAAATGTGCAGCTGTCATCTTCAGCTTTAGTGGAGGTAATTATTACCGATGAAAATGATAATCCACCCCAGTTTACTTCAGATGTTTACCAAGGCTCTGTTATTGAAAACAGCCCTCCTGGACAACTTGTAGCTTCCTTGATGACTACAGATGCTGATGTGTCCGAGAATGGTAGACAGGTCGTGTGCCATATTACAGGTGAGCGTTTATGTAATTTTGAGTTACTCTGTTGCAAAGTCTAGACTGATCAAAGGTTTTTTTTTTTTTTGTCTATTCATGCACTTATCCTGACATAGCCGGTAGCTTCTTACCAGTGAGTGAGATCCTGCCCTGAAAACACTGCGTACAAGGCAGGGAATACATAACCTGGGTGTAAACTACTCTTTCACATCCTACTACTCACATGAACATGCAAACCTCAGACGTAGGGGCAGCTTAAAGTAGAATTTTGTTAAAATGGTGGAGGTAACTTACATACTCCAAAAACAAAAAAATCATAAGAACATACAGAGAACCTGAAAGCTACACAAAAACAGTAAACATTAGTCAGAATTTAACTCTGAGCTCTGAGCTGAGAAGCAGTAACAATAAGCACCCTACCTTTGTACTGCGTTGTTTATTCTTTAAAAGAACCATCTACCCTGTGCCAAGTAAAATGGTAATATGTATGTGTAAAAGGAGGTGCAGTGGCATAGTAATTAGCATTGTTCCCTCACAGCAAGTGGCTCTCCAGTTTGATCATGACTGGGGAACCTTCTCCATGGAATCTGGATTTCCTCCATATGTTCATGTGGGTTTTCTCCACATGTTCTGGTTTCTACCCACATTCCAAAGATATGCAGTAAGTGTATTGGACACTCTAAATTAGCCATAGATGTGTGTGTGTGTGTGTGTGTGTGTGTGTGTGTGTGTGTGTGTGTGTGTGTGTGTGTGTGTGTGTGTGTGTGTGTGTGTGTTGCAGAAGAATAACTGCAGTAGGGCTAGCCACCTAGAAGTGTAACCACTGGTTGTAGATGATTGTTGATGTGCCCATGTGACCTCATGGGAAAAAGAAGTTGCAGATGAATGGCTAGGGAATAGATGTATTGATGTCTATACAGAGTGCAACTGCTTAACATTAATGTGACACAAGGGAATAGATTAGTTAAAAGATTTACTCACATGCTCACTTTAGGCAAGTGGAGGTTGTGGGGCTCAGACTCTGGTCTCCATGATCATCCCATTCAAAGTTAATTTCACCAGACAGTTGGTTATATTACTGTAGCATAAGCTCTGTGATTTCTACAATACTTAGTTTAAGTGCTGCCTGTGCCAGTTATGATGTGAGTAATTTCATTTATGAAAGGAAAAATGTATTTTTCCAAATGTCTTTTTTCAGTTTTGAAGTTAAACTAAGTACATCTGTCTAAGTTAGTGGTAGTTCAGGTGAATGTTATATAGGTTCATAGGTTCATAGGTTCATACTAGGCTATCTGCCCGAGGGCATTTATAAGCCTAGCCCATTGTTTTGTGGCTTACGCCACCCCTTTAGTATGGGGAACTATACCCATTATTTTGCTGTGCCTCTGTCGAGCAGTGACACTGAGGTAATTCCTGGGGTATATCTGCGATCTCCCATCCATTGGTCAAGATTTCTCTTGAACAAGGCCAGCGAGGTGCTCTGCCTCACATGTACCGGGATTTTGTTCCACAGCATAGGGAGTCTTTGGGTGATGAATCTATCTCTCCAGCACGTCCTATTAATAGCCGTGTCGAGGTTTAAGTCTCCGCCCTTGTGGCTCTGATGGATCTAGATTTTTGAGGTGAAGCATATTCATCAAATCTGGGTTTGACATGGCCTTGTATGTTAGGCAAAGGTCACCTCTGAGCAAGCGTGGCGACTGAATAGAGCTGGAGTTCTTTCAGTCGGGCAGCATAGGACAGATTTTGAGACCCTTTATCCTTTTGGTGAGGAACTTTTGTGGCCTCTCCAGCTGCTGCAAGTGTCGGGGCAGATACATTCTGAATGCGGCATTGTACTCAATCATTGGTCTGATGAGTGATGAGTAAAGGGAGACTATGACCTCCCTTGATCTAGATGAGAATCCCTTCATGATAAGGTGGGCAATGTAGAAGGACTTCCTAACTACTTTAGCTACATGGGTGTCGAATGACAGACTACTATCAACCTGGGTCCCCAGGTCCCTGATAACTTCTTCTGTGCTCAGTGGATTGCCACCTATTTGGTAGCTAGGGGTAACCTTGTTTTTCCCGAAGGGTATGACTATGCATTTTTGGCATTTAACTTTAGGCCGTGGCTCTGGCACCAGTTATCCGTTTCTGTGAGACCCTTCTGAAGGATATCTGTGTCAGATGTGTTTTCTACTATGGCCAGTTTGCAGTCATCTGCAAACTTTGTCAGCCATAACCCTCCTGTGTTTGCTTGTACTTCGGAAAAGTAGATGCCAAACAAGAGTGGGCCCAGGACTGAGCCCTGTGGGACACCACTTGTGACAGGCTTTGAGTCTGACATGGCGCCAGCAACTCTGACCCTGTGGGTTCTGTCACTCAGCCAGTTTGCAACCCATCTTGTGATGTATGGGTTAACATTTAAGCTGATGAGTTTTTCAATGATACCCGAGTGGGGTATTGTATCGAAGGCCTTAGCCAGATCGAGGTAGGCTGTATGGACTGCCTTTCCTCATCAATGGCTTTGGTGACTGTTTGAAAAAGTCAACCAAGTTTAAAAGGCATGATCTGCCTTTGACAAAGCCAAACTGGGTTGGATCCAAAGTCTGCAAATTCCTATGTCTTTATTTATGAGGTCCATTATGATCCTCTCCATGGCTTTGCAGATAAGGCTTGTCAAGCTAATGGGCGGTAATTTCCAGGGTCTGTGGAGGCACCGCCTTTGTGAAGTGGGACCACAGTTGCAGTGCGCCACTTCCTGGGTACGTATCCAGAGGTAAGACTTTGATTAAACAGCTGTCCTAGCTGTGGGTTTAATTCCTCATTGAGTTCGTGGAGCACACAGCCGGGGACACCATCGGGTCCCATGGATGCTGTGTTTTTTGCTTTGGAGAGAGCAGTTCTCACTTGGGCGCTGGAGATGTTTGGGGGGCTGCACTCATTTGGTATAGATATCTCTCCTTTTGGGGGGGAGAAGTTTGCACTGAACCTGTCAGCCAGTATGTTGGCAATGTCTGTAGGATCAGTAATCTTCACATCATTTTGAACTAGTTCTGAGCATATCTGGGAGTTTCCTCCTAGGTTTCTAACATAGCTAAAGAAGGCCTTATGATTGTCTTTTGAGTCTTTAGCTATTTTTCTCTCGAAATTTGCTTTGGATGATTTTATGAGAGCTCTTAGTTTTTTACTTATAGTGATCAAGGGTGTCTTACCTTTTAAGGATTTTGCTCTATCTTGTAGTAGCTTCCTCCTTTTGTTGTAGAGTTTGTTTATGGCTGGGGTCCACCAGACTGGACGCTTGCCTTTGGTACAAAGAGTCTTTGTTTTGCTTGGGATTGCCTTATCCATGCAGTCCTGCAGGTGCTGGTAGAAGGCGTTTGTAAGTGATTCAGCGGCTTGAGTATTGTTTTCCGCCAGCTTGGGGGCCTGAAAGGAGACCACACTAGTCTTTAGAAGTGTGAAGTCGGCTTTTGAGAAGTTCTTTACTGTGGTCTTTTTTATTTCAGGTGGGGGTGGGATGAGGACCTCCAGCGAGATTAGTTTGTGATCTGATCTCACCAGTGAGGGGTATACTTCCGGTGTTGAACATTGTGCTCCCATGTTCGTGATGATGAGATCAAGTATGTTATCCCCTCTTGTGGGGATGGTGACTAGTTGTTCCATGGCATTTGAGTTTATGAATTCCAGGAACTTTTGGGCTAGGGTGTTTGGGCTTGAGTAGTGTTCCCAGTCTATATTAGGGTAATTGAAGTCACCTAGTATGATGGTGTTTGGTGATACATTTATCCCCTCTAGTGTTTTCAGGAAGGCCATGTGAGTTTCCTGAGTTTGTGAGGGTGGCCTGTAACATGCTACAATTTGCAGAGCAGTCTTGCCTATGGTTAATTGCACCTGGATGGTCTCCGATGCATCGTGCGTTGCCACCAGTCTTGAGGTGTGGGTGTCCTTGATGAATATGGATACCCCCCCTCCTTTCTTGGTATTGTCCGGATTTTGGGGCCGGAACGCATGATATGAGGTAAAACCTGATAGCGCTGGGGTGCTCTCAGGAGCCTTGAACCAGGTTAATTCTCTTAATTAAGTAGCTTAATTCTCATAAAAGAGTAGCAAATCCTTTTTTAACTAAAACTGTGCAATAAACATATATCAAAAATGGGTCTACCTGATAACGCTGAAAGCTGAAAACGCCAACGACGAGAACACCGACAACGGAGATGACCGACAGATGAAAATCCTGACGCTGAGAACACCATGTGAAAAGACTGTGTAAGTATGCGGTAGTGACGGAAGTTAGGGTTAGGGTGCAGGAAGGTAAGTGTGTGATAGTGACGGACTTTAGTTTTAGGGTGCGGGTAAGGTTAGTGTGCGATAGTGACGGACTTTAGAGTTAGGGTGCGGGTAAGGTAAGTGTGCGATAGTGATGGACTTTAGGCTTAGGGTGCGGCTAAGGTAAGTGTGCAATAGTGACGGATTATAGGGTTAGGGTGTGGGTAAGGTAAGTGTGCAATAGTGACGGACTTTAGGGTTAGGGTTTGGGTTACGGTTAGTGCATAGATAGTCGTGTTTGTAAGGTTTAGTGTAGGTTTTTCAGGTTTTCGTGTGCTTGTGTTGTGTGTGTGTGCTTTTTGGATAGGGGATTTGTTTTGTTTGTTGACTGTCGGGATTGTGGTTTGTCGGGCATGTGAAATGTCGTGTTTTGGAACTTTCGGTTTTGTGGTGTTGGTGATCCCATTGTCTGTGTTTTCGTGTGTCAGTGTTTTCAGGTAGACCCATCAAAAACATATATTCAGCAGTAATGTTTGGTTTGCACCTGTTTAGTATTTTTCCAATATTTGATGAGGAGCTTAAGACCACTGTTTAAACTCATCTTTAACAGACACCTTTACTAATTAAGTAAATGTATTTAAATGCATTTCTGTATTTGTTTAATATTGCCATCTATATTTGTTTGCATATCTGAAATATCAGTGATCTGAACTGCTGTAAAATAGTATTCATAAAACAAACAAGTACTAGTTATTCCTGACTCCAGAACTCCTTCATATATGTTTATTGAAGTAACATTGCTGTGTCTTTCATAACCCTTTGCAATTCTCAATCCAAGTTAATCTTTCATCTCATGTTTTGCTTAATTTTCATCCTTCCACCAACCTTCCCATGAGAAAGTATGTAATACCATGTCTACTAATCCTTATACTGGAAACATTCAGTCCAATGCTCTAATCTCACTGGACAAAATGATTGACTTCAACAATTGGTTAAGCTTCTGGTGTCATTCAAAGGGGATCCAGTATCTGTCTGCTTGGGATGACATGGTCGACAGACTACGATGCTTTGCCACAGATGGCCTGCACCTGTCGCCCCTGGAATTCCAGTTACTGGCTAAGGCTCTTGCTGCCCCTATAGTGCCTTTTTTAGGCAGGGTTCAAATAACAAATTCACCACCATAACAGGAACAGGCAAACAAAAACTGAAGGTAATGCTACTCGATGCTAGTAGTTTAAATCTCAAAATGCACTCACTCGAGGCACTCCTTAAAATGGAGAACATTGATATCTGTGCAGTGACTGAGACCTGGTTCAAGGCTCCAAAGAGCACCACTGCACTACCAGGCTATAACTCATACCACACTTTTCGGCCATGTAACCTGGACCGAAACACCAAAGGTGGAGGTGTGTCCATATTCATTAAGGATATCCACACCGCCAGGCTAGTTGCTCAGCATAATGCATCCAAGGTTATCCAAGTGCAACTAACTCTGGGCAAAACTGCAATCCAAATTGTAGCTTGCAACAGATCCCCCACCATGCCCCAGGATTCCCACTCCTCTTTTCTTGATGTACTGGAAAATATTAGGTTTCAACCAAACACCCTAATAATGGGTGACTTCACCTACCCCACCATTAACTGAGAAAACTACTCATGTACCAACTCCTTAGCTCAACGCTTTCTGGAATTCATAAACTCCAATGCCCTAGATCAACTTATCCACACCCCCACCAGGGGCAACAATATCCTAGATCTAGTCATTACCAACATGAGTGACCGGTGTTCCACACCTGAAGTCAACTCCTCGTTGGTCCGATCCGACCATAAGCTTATCACCCTTGATATCCACATCCTGCCCCCACCCCCCATTAAGGAAACCACAGTAAAAAATGTCTCCAAAGCCAACTTCATGCTTCTTAAGACAGAAGTGGTGAACTTCATGACACCCATGCAGATGGACAATACAGTTACAACTGCTGAATCTTACACAAATGCACTCTATAAGCACTTACACGAGTGCATGGATCGTGCTATCCCAAACAGAACCAAGATGCTATCCTCCAAAACAAAGAAGCCAATCTGGTGGTCCCCTGCCATAAACAAACTGTACAACAGAAGGAAGAAGCTGTTGCAAAAGAGAGTAAAATCCTATGAGTGGAGGAGCTTCCTGGTCTGCCTCAGTAAGAAGCTGAGATCCCTTATAAGATCCTCCAAAGCTAGCTACGAAAACAAAATTGCCACTAAATCCAAGGACAACCACAAAGCATTCTATAGCTATGTCAAGAATTTAGATGGCAACACCCAGATCTGCTCTGAGTTACAGCACAAAGGCACGAAAATTACAGAACCAACTGATATTGCCAACATCCTGGCAGATCGGTTCAGTGCTAACTTTACCCCCCCTCTCACCCCCTAAAGGGCCCATATCTATACAGGAAGAATGCAGAGTCCCTGTAATCACAACTATGCAGGTAAAAGTTGCACTCTCTAAAGCCAAAAACACAGCATCCATGGAACCGGACAACATCCCAAGCTGCGTTTTACACAAACTTCAGAATGAACTGGCTCCCCACTTAAGCACCATGTTCAATAATAGCCTCACATCAGGCTTTGTGCCCACTGAATGGTGCACAGCAACAGTTATCCCACTCCACAAAGGGGGAGCCACCACTGATCCCGGGAACTATCGACCTTATTAGCCTGATGAGCTTGGTCTGCAAGGCCATGGAATGTATCATCGTGAAACTCATAAACAAAGACATTGGTAACCTCCAAACTCTGGATCCCACCCAGTTTGGGTTTGTGAAAGGCAGATTATGCCTCCTGAACCTGATTGATTTCTTTGAGGCAGTCACCAAAGCCGTGGATGAGGGTAAGGTGGTTCACACAGCCTATCTTGACCTCGCCAAGGTTTTCAACACCATCCCCCATTCTGGAATTATAGCTAAACTCACTAAACTAGGTATAAATCCCTACATTACAAGATGGGTTGCCAACTGGCAAATTGACAGAACCCACACTGTAAAAGTTGCAGACTCCAAATCTGACCTCAAGGCAGTGACAAGTGGAGTGCCACAGGGTTCCGCCCTGGGACCTCTCCTGTTTGGTATCTAGTTCTCTGAAGTACAGGCTAACACAGAAGGCCTCTGACTGATGAAGTTCGCAGATGACTGCAAACTAGGAGACATAGTCAAGTCCCCAAATGATGTGGACATCCTACAGAAGGGCCTCACTGAGACAGATGCCTGGTGTCAGAGCCATGGCCTCAAGCTCAATGCCAAAAAGTGCAGTGTCATCCCCTTTGGTAAAAACTCTGTACCCATGAACTACCACATAGGCAGCAATCTACTTAACACCGAATGCTTGATAAGAGACCTTGGGACCCAGGTGTAGAGTAGTCTCTCCTTTGATAGTCACATTGCCACAGTAGTCAGGAAGTCCTTCTACGTGGCACACCTCATCATAAAAGGGTTCTCATCCAGGAAAAAAGAGGTCATTGTTCCCCTCTACTCGTCACTCATTAGACCCATTATAGAGTACAACGCCCCTTTTGGAATGTACCTCACAAGACATCTGCTGCAGCTGGAAAGGCCACAGAAGTATCTCACAAAGAGAATTACTGGCCTCAAACAAATGCCCTACACTGACCGCCTCAAAAAACTCCAGCTTTACTCCGTAGCATATCGCCTACTCCGAGGTGATCTCTGCCTAACATATAAAGCTATGTCAAACCCAGAGCTATTGGACATGCTACACCTAAAGAAATCCCAATCCCTCCAAGCTACATGCTCTAGGGACCGAAACCTTGTCACCACAATAAACAGGACACGCTGGAGGGATAGATTCCTATCCCAGAGACTTCCTATACTCTGGAACAAGCTACCCATTTATGTCAAGCAAAGTTCTTCATTAGCACTCTTCAAGAAAAATCTTGATGAGTGGATGGGAAATAGGAAATACACCCTGGGGATCACTTCTTTGTCTCTGCTGGACAGTGGCACAGGAAAATAACTTTCTTGGGTGGCGTAAGCTATGGTACCTTGCTGGCTAGGCTTATGTAGGCCCTTGGGCCGATAGCCTAGTACCTACCTATGAATCTGTGGACCTATGAACCTATAATCAGAGCAGTTCCTAAACCACCACTGCAGCAGATGTCAGTGATGAAGGCCTTTCATTATTCACTCACCTGTAAGTTATCTATGACTCCCGCCTGCATCCACCACCCATATAAAATAAACAAAACATGTGGAGTTCACTACTTCTATTCCCACAAACCACTTAGATATCAGAGACCTTGCCATGTCTGCCTCCCTGAGCAACCTGCCTGTGAAAGTAGTCTTTGGCTATGCTGTACCATCCTGTCATGTGTCTGTCCCTTGGCAGCCTCCACAATCCACCAATGATATAAGTTCTCAGCCAACTGCATCCATATATAACCAATGAACAGTCAGCGTCCTTGGCCTTCTCATAGCTGATTGCTGTTCCCTGTTGCTTATCCCAGCATTTAGCTTGTAAATGTTCAGAACCCTGCACCTGTCATCAGTGTTTTGTATGTGCAGCATCCACTCCAGTGTTCTTCCCAACAACCCAACCCAACAATTCTCTTGATGGTGACTGACGTAGTTCCTTTCACCCCTAACTCCATAGTGGCAACTTGGACATCCTTGCCACCTCAACAGTCTCCATATTAGTAACTCATGTTTTCAAATCTATACTCAAAGCTCATATCTTGCCATATTGTCTGCCAAACACCTAATTTATTCCATTACTTTTGGGTATTTAATGTCTCTGCACAAGAACTGAATCTGACTAGAACCATGCTGGGCACCATTCACTATGATGCCTTGCAGTGACTCTTTTTTTCTGCCTGAATCCCCCAGTAATAAAATGCTTTTTTCTGTCATATAAAACCATTCCATTTTGCTGTATACATTGCATTACTTCTCCAAATTGTTCAGATACCTTTCTGCATAGTAAATATAACTTTAGCACTGTACCACCTCAATAAATAGCATTTCTGTCAAGTATGCATAAGTAATTTTACTAATACAAAACTTGCATACTTTCCCACTAATCCTACTCAAGTATTCTCCTTCAAGACTTGCAGTGTGAGGTCATACATTGTTTTTGTTTTTTTAATCCCTAAATGAATGCCCTGTCAGATAGTATCCATTCTATTCTATTTCATTATTAAATAAATCCCATTCCACTATTAAACTAACTTAAACCTTACTATATTTTGTTCTAGATGTCTTGCACTACAATTTCTTTTACCACAGTCTGTAATATTTTAGGTAGCAACTTTGCCAGAAATGTTTAGCAGCAAGTCAAAACAGCTTCTTGTTTCCAGTTCCTTAACCCTCTCAGGCACTCTCCTTTTAGAGTAGACATGAATTTACTTATGTTGAACTCAACCAGGACTTATTTCTAAACAATATTGTTATTATATAGCCAGAGAAAAATGAGTGCATATCTTCACCTGGTATATCACAATTTACACTGACTTATCTTCTGTTATAATTGCATTATTTTGACTGGTGAGTAGCTGCTGACATGGCCTTCTCCAAGCATGCTTATTTTTATTTATGTCGTTATTTATTTTTTGTATTTAACTCCAAACATATATTGTAATCTTCTGTGCATTTTCAAAAAATCCCTCATCTGCTTTGCTCATAGATTCATCACTTAATAGAAAATGACTAGACAGTCTACAGACCATTGTAAGCCTAGCCAATAACCCATATTTAAAAGTTCCCGCTAGCCTCAAGGAAGGCAACACAAGATAGAGCAGGAAGAATTTGAGGATGTCCATCTAATAATGTGTTTACCATGAAGGTCATAAGGGTGCTACTCTGCTTGACATCTAGTAAAAGTTTGTTCCAGAGGCGGGTGATACACTGAGATATGAATTTGTTGTAGTATCATGTCTTATTTATCTATTGGTAAAGGCTGAAGTCTTTAACTTGGTATTTGAGGAACCATGTGTTATGAAATGGAGTAAGAGGTAATGGAGTTTTGAATCTTTCATGGCTTGAAAAAGTAGACAAAGATCACCGCAGATGAATCTATAAGAGACCAAGTACAGAGAGGGGGCTGCCACTCTGTCCTGATTACTGACGGTCTTGAGGCTGTTTATCTTTTTAGTTAAGTATCTCCAACAATGTGATATGTGTGGACAATATATGCCACTATATTCAGTAAATGGTCTGATGAGACAAAGCAGAATTAAGACTTCTTTGGATCTAGAAGAGGTATCTTTGGAAGTTAGATGACACAGATAGGCTTGCTTAACTAATGTTATGAAGACACAAGAGTTACATGAAAAGTAATTATCAACAAGCATGCTTAGATCCCTTGCAACTTCCCTTACAACAGTGTCTGGTTGGAGGAACATGTAGCTGATATGATGTGATATGAAAATGTTTTGTTTTCCAAAACAAACTCTATTACATTTTTCACATTTAGTTTGATACCGTTGTTCCTGCAGCAATTCTTAACTAAGTATAATTGCCCGGCAGTGGAAAGGATTAAGACTTTGAGCTGTTAACAAGCTTCTTCCTGTAGTTCAGGGTGCATAGTTTGATTCCTTCCACTTCCAGCTATGTTCCATGTGACTGACTGAGTTACTTAATCAGACTGCATGTTTTAAAAAGAAATCCCAATTTACAGTTATCTGCAAACATAAATAACCAGAGATCAGGAGCATTGGCTTGACAGTCTGAGAAACAGATGCCAAATAGTAAAGGGCACAAAACACATATGCACACAAATATTTAGGATATGTGTGTGTGTGTGTGTGTGTGTGTGTGTGTGTGTGTGTGTGTGTGTGTGTGTGTGTGTGTGTATTTATACACACATGCATGCATATATCGACACAGATACATGCAACATGCACACACACACACACACACACACACACACACACACACACACACACACACACACACACACACACACACACACACACACACACATATATACATTCACACACCATGCACATATACTTATGCAGGTGTGTCACAATTTTAGCAGGGAAGGGAAGAACTTTGTGCTGAATTAATTTCAGCTTCAAGTGAGGTAAAATTTATATATATATATATATATATATATATATATATATATATATATATATATATATATATATATATATATATATATGTGTGTGTGTGTGTGTGTGTGTGTGTATAAAGCTATTTATATATTTTATGCCAGAAATACCAGACTATTTGGTTCCAGTGTTACAAGTACACATGTTTAGTATCATTGTTCTCATTAAAATAAGTATACATTTCCAGTATACTTCATAGGTTTTTACTAGGCTAACGACCACAAGGGCCTTTTTAAGCCTAGCCATGCATCCCAAATCTCTGACAAGTTCATTAGTGTGCCTTAACCAAGATAAGAACCTCCTGTGCTCTGTTTCTTGGAACATTGCTGTATGATGAAGAGTGTGGTTCAGTGAGCTCACAAATGAAATGTAACTTATTAAGTGGTGCTGCATTCCCATGTTTTGTTCAGCTGTGTAAAAAGAGAATGTTTTTATTTTCCAGGGGGTGATCCTTTAGGACAGTTTACTGTAGAAAGTGTTGGAGAAGAGTGGAGAATTTTTGTGAAGAAAACGTTGGACAGAGAAATGACAGCAAACTACTTCTTGGAAGTTACAGCATCTGATGGCAGGTTTCAGGCTACTGCTGTTGTTGAAATTTATGTACTCGATATCAATGACAACAGTCCACAGTGTGACCAGGTAAGATGCGTTTAGCTGTTGGCATGTGGAGTTATCTATTCATTCATTCATTCACTAAAACTCTTGTTTTTCAGAGTTTGTTGATGCCTCTGTATAAGAGTTATCTTTACTAATGGACTCATGAGTTTTGTGGTATATACACACAAAAAAACGAATTAAGTTATTACATCACCAGTGAGTTCATTATAAAGTGGGGGCCTTCAAGAAATTAATTTTTTTAGCCAGTTATTTTCAGCTGTTGTAACATATGCGTGGAGGGACAATACAATGGTGTAGTGATTATTCTGCAATAGAGAATGGGCTTAAACTACATCAGTGCCCTGATTGGAGAACGAGTGTTCTCGAGCAGGGTATTAATGTACGAGTAATACCTGGCGAAAAACATGTCCACCACTTCACGGCAGCATATCAAGCTGCCGTGGAGCTCTGACTGAGAAAACGGAACAGCCACCATTACTTTATACGCACTAAACAGCATTTGTGCTGTTTAGCGAGTATAAAATATATTAAAAAAAACAAAGAAAAACAAAAGTGTGTGCATTTATGTCTGTGTGTGTGTGAGTGTATGCGTCCATATGAGTGAATGCGAGAATGATCGAGTCATTATTTTACACTCGCTAAGCAGCACTTTTGCTGTCTAGCGAGTGTAAATTCTAAATGTAAAAGAAAAAGGTGTGTGTGTGTGTGTGTGTGTGTGTGTGTGTGTGTGTGTGTGTGTGTGTGTGTGTGTGTGTGTGTGTGTGTGTGTGTGTGTGTGTGTGTGTGTGTGTGTGTGTGTGTGTGTGTTTCTATTTCTGTGTGTGTGTTTATGTTTCTGTGTGTGTGAATGTGTTCATGAAAGCAAGGTGTGTGTAAGTGAGTGTGAAGAGTGAGAGCGATCCAACAGTGGCAGCAGCATTCAAGGGGTTTATGTTTACGTACCTCTCTTCCATAAATAAATAAAAGGTAAAATAAAGGGGGAATAATGGCTTAAAACAGGAGCATATTCCTGTTTAGAAAAAAAACCTGCAACAGGGCTTGTGTTAGCATGCATTTTCTGAAGGGCAAGGGTGTATGTGGGGGGGTGTCTGTGTGACAGAGGAAAAGACTGCTGGCAGCACCAAATAAGAGCTTTGTGTACCTCTCCATCTTTTGTCTCAAGAAATGTGGATAAATCCCTGAAATAAAGGGGGAACAGAGGCTCCAAAACAGGAACAACTTTTAAGTAAATAGATAACTAAATAAGTTAAATCATAGGATTTGTGTTAACATGAATTTTCTGAGGGAAATAAAGTCTAAAAGTCAAATGTGTGTCATTATTTAGTGACTTCAATCCCTAAATGACTGACAAGAAACCATTTTAGCAGCAAGGGACCAAAACATAAAGCAAATGTCTAGGTATTTTTTAAAAATTATGTATTTTATATGTAAAATGCTTCCTCTAACACCATTTACATATACTACAGCAACTTAGAAGTATTAGGCAGAGAAACTATTTTACATCCAAAATATATAAAAAAATAATATAGTAATATAAGAAGTATCTTCTTCTTTCGGCTTTTTCCTGGTTAGGGCTAGCCACAGCGGATCATCTGTCCGCTCATGATTGGCAGTGGAGCTTTATGGTGCTGAGGTGCCAGCCTGGCACACAACCTTCCACAGAAGGCACATGCATGCACACACTCACACCTAGGGCCAATTTGTAGTGTCCAATCCACCTACAGCATGTCTTTGGGATGTGGGAGGAAACTGGAGCACCTGGAGGAAACCCACGCGACCACAGGGAGGACATGCAGACTCCGCACAGAAGGCACCCCAGCCGAGAATTGAACCGGAGAACCTCTTGCTGTGAGGCGGCAACACTAACTGCTGCACCACCATGGCCGCCCAGTAATATAAGAAGTATATACCCCTGGAAGGGCATTAATTACACATTAACACACACCCTGGAGGGCATTATTGTGGTTAGAGAATAGGCTTGCTGTAAAAATGTTGCTTTTTATTTACTTATATATATATATATATATATATATATATATATATATATATATATATATATATATATATAGTAATATAAGTATATATAAGTAAATAAAAAGTAACATTTTTACAACAAGGCCTATTCTCTAACCACAATAATGCCCTCCAGGGTATGTGTTAATGTGTAATTAATGTCCTTCCAGGGGTATAGAGGCCTGACTCTGCACAATTATCCTTTTAAAATTTCTTTGGACAAAGTTTAAACTGTTCTCTTTCCCCTGGGTTTGCATTACAAAAACATTGCCATCAACAGTTAGGCATCCGTGTTGGCAGCAGTTTTAGGAGATTTCTTTTTGATTATCTTGCAGGTAAGGTCCATTTGAGGAAGTATTGCATTTATTAATTTAATAGAGTTGTTTTCTAAATTCTACAGTCAGTCTAGCATTCAAGAAAAAATCTAAATAATTTGTCTGTATGAGTGCATCAGCAAACTGAGAATGCTCACAAGAGTGAATATGGACAAAGCTATCATTTTACATCGAACTGTGCCCCCCACAGTCCCTGCTTAGTATATATAAACTTGGTTATGCTACTAAACCTGGTTATGCTACTTTCTATTTTGTTACCTGTGTAGTCCTTAATTTTGTAACTGGAGCTTTTCTCCTCGGGTCTCCACGGAAAACGGGCCCCTGGCCCAGCTGGACCAATCTGGTTAACAAATGTCAATAAACAAATAAATAAATAAATACTAGCTCCAAAACTGCATAACACTAGGGTAAGGACAAATTCACTTGACCTGCTGCAACACAATTCAATGCAAAAAGCTGTCAGCAGAAACTCCATTTAACAGAACATTCTATCAAGAGTGTTTTTTTACAGTAGTAAAAAGTATTCAACCATGTGAACATATGCCATTATCAACTACAGCCATCACGTTGTCCCGTTCGATTCTCAGCTAGAGCGTCTTCTGTGTGGAGATATGCGTGTTTGGGCATACCTTTGTTGAAGGTTGTGCGTCAGGGCTGGCAACTCGGCACGTAAAAAATCAACTGACAATCATTAGCGGACCGGAGTACCCCTGTGGCGACCCCTAACCGGGAAAAGCCGAAAGACGCAACAACAACTACAGCCATATGGGAGTAATTTATTACAGTGAACATTCACTTGTTAAAACATTCAGAATATCAATCAAATGCTGGCATTTGTATGTGGGAGATTGTAGTGTAGCAGGGTAGGGATTTGCCCTTTCCCCACTGTTGTATGGTCATGGAGTTGGTATATACAGTGTAAGTAGTAGTGGATCTAGTTTGCCTCCCTTTATATAAAATATTTTTATATTTCAGTTAAATAGTTTTCAGTCTTTTCAGGATAAATTTTATTGCCTTTCGAACATTTTTATGGTTGATTAAATGAAGTAAATCCATATATTTATATTTTTGTGGTAGTTCATGAGAAAAGGAAGGTACAGCATATATTTTGACTTTCAGAATTATTATTATTGTATTCATATGATTTCACAGAGTACCTTTTACATTGTTTCAGCATTTGAATCTGACAATTTGCAATATTTTACTAAAGTTAGTTTACAACAAACATATTCCTTGTTCTCAGAGATGCAAGTACAAAATGCGTAAAAATCATGCACATACTCTGTTATTAAGAAATGGAGTTGTGTAGCATTTGTCTGTCGCTCAAAGTTATAGCTGTAGGTATTTGAATAATTCATATAGGAAAAAAAAACACAAGAACCATGAAACAGAATATAAAAATTCAAGACTGAACCAGAAGGGATTAGCTCAGCAAACGTATTAACTGAACAATTGAATGTGCTGTCCTGAAACTTTTAGTAGGAGATATCAAGTTGTTCCATGGATATAATTTAGCGTGTGTGGAGACCATCAGTCAGTCTTCATGGTCACCAAGATATTCTAGTTCATGAAGTTCTGGTGTGTTTGTCTTCAGTAAGAGGATGACTTATTTTATGGGTGAAAATGGCAACATATGTACAGAACAGATCTGCAATGTTCTGGCATTACATCAAAACTAAAAGCTGTAAACTATAATCTAAATTTGCTTATTTCTCCAAAAGTGGTATTAGCAGTAATTGTAAATTGGCTGATACAAAACATCCCTGTACTGCATAACAAACTGGCTTAGCTAGCTTCATTGTTGATCTGAATGCACTCCTTGGTGAAAGAATTGCGATCTTCATTATATTATATACTTGTGTGTCAAACTACAGTTGTCTGAAATATTTAATAAGAAATGTCGCAGAATGCTTGAGATTCTGTTTCACATATGTAGGCATCAAGTACAAGCCTGCACAGGAATTTCAGTGTGACAATCTGCAATGTTCCAATGTATTTGATTTAAATAAGGGATTAATATATAACTTGCCCCTAGGGTGACAAATGCATTATGTATCCAAATCAGAGCTGTAGCTAAATCATCTGGCAACCTGATCAGTAGATGGAAATTGTATCAGAACTTATAACTACATACATTTCTCCATAAAAGTTATCATTTTTCTCACTGAAAAGAGTGTGTGTCCATGTTTGTGTAGTACCTGGAAGGTATGACTGCCTCATGGCAACCTTGTGGACAGTTGTCTAAACCATCCACATAGTTTTATTTGCAGACATACAGGAGTAGATTGCAAGACCTTTCTTCCAGATGACTGTCAACCACAGCCTATTTTGAAATCCAAGTTGTTAGTATCACAAATTGATCATTACCTGTGTGCCAGAAGACCAACAATGAAAATTAATCTCTGTATTGACAAACATAAAATACCTCAGCCAACTTCTTAATTTAACTGTGTGAAAGTGTTTAAAACTTGAACTGCAGTTTTATGTTATGCATGTAATTAAGGTCTCACATTTAATTCTGTGCTACCTATGCTAAGAAATGCAAAAAGAGATTTAAATTTACAGATAATACCTCATATATGTTCATGCCAAGTACAAGGAAGCATTTCAGTGTGACGGTCTGTAAAACTGCATTGTATTTGACTTATGAAAGGATATTTATATGACTTTTTCCAGGATGGAGATTGTAATATGTACTAAGAAAATATCTGTCTGAGAAGACGTATCACAATTACAAATTATACATATCTCTCCAGAGGGCAGACATTTTTTCTCACTGAAAGTATGCCGCCACCAAAGTTTTCTATATTAATAATATCCAACCAGAGGAAGTACTCAGCAACCTTTATTTTCTTATGGCTAAAAGTGCATTCTTGACTACAGTAAGTACCTTTTTGTCCAAGTATAATTAATTAAAACTTTTAACAGAAATAATAAATGCATTTGGGATACTTTCTCTGCTATGCAAGTGCTGAATGCAGACTTGAATAGGCATTTCAGTATGACAATCTGCAAAGTTCCATAATATTTGTTTTACACAAAGGATGGATAGGTGACTTTCATTTAAGATGAGATATGCCATAAATACCCAGAATACATTTGAACTGAGTGAACATTACAAAAGAACTAAAGAGTAGCTGTGCTGATCCATTGAATAACATTTTTTACTATCCTACCACATTCAGAAACTATCAACAGATTTCAGTTGACACATATGATAATTAAGGCATACACAGACTGAGTATTGCCTATATATGAATGCCATGACATATTTTCTTTATAATTTTACTGTAAATTTTCAGTTGTTTTAGTTATATATTCCTATGTTAAAAACATAAACATATGTATTGTTATTATGTCACCCTTATTTCTGAATCCATTTTCATATAAAAGTAATAAAATTGAAGATGCAGATATTGCATTAGTCTTGAATCCATAAGCAGAGTCTTAATGACAATTTATAGGTATTTTTCTGAGTACTATTCTCAGAAAAGTTCACAGTAAAGGCAGCACATTATATACAAAGTGCAAAAACATTCAGAATGTGCTGTATTAGGGCTACAGCTCTCTAGAAAATTGTCTACATTAAAAATAAGTAAATAAATAAAAATAATACTCTATCAGATCAGATTTACAGCCAAATTGTTCCAATTAATCAAAATTCACAGACACTTCCTTCTTCACTACTAACCTGGCAGAAGCTACTCTCTCAAAAAGAAGGCTACGTTTGTAATTTGAGAAAAAAATAATTTTATGACAGGCAGAGACATCCCAAGACCAGTTATGCAGGGGGGCTTTGCATTATCCAAGACCTGAAGAGGTGTAGAATTTTTGAGTAACTGCTTTTCATAAAAAGGCAAGAGAATTAAATTATTTTAATTATTTCAATTCTGGTTAAATATTAAAGTGCACTGATAGTGAACCGTGTGGTGGTAGTATTTTGTACTTTTCTGTCTGTTCCATCTGGTTGTTTTTTTTTATTTTGTTCGGGGACCTTAGTCATTCTACACTTCTATTTCCATAAGTAGAATTATTGGTAAAATCTATTTAAATATTAAACCCTGCTGGGTGCAGTTTCTATAGTTTAATTCACAGCCGGGGCAGGATTGTATACTCCTGTTACCAGATTTGTGCTTTCATTATTTGTTACTACGTTTTTCCATAAACAATGTTCTGTATAGTCTGGTGCCTTAAACTGTACCAGAAGTTCAATAGTGAAAGCATTGTCTGCTCCAGTTCATACTGCAGTGCTTTTATATTCTGCGTATAATTTGTCTGCTTGCATTCTGCGTTTGCCACATCCCCCACTAACACATTAAAAAAAGTTTCTGAAACAGCTCCAATATTGTCTTTTGATTCTAAACTCTGTAGCTAGCTTGCTTGTTCCTTGAAAAGTTTCCCCAACTCTTCCACCCTTCTGCTGTTGTTTATCGGATGTGTCTCTGCCCTCCACCCCTTATGATTATCTGATTCCCAAACTCCCTCCCTCCTCTCCTTCATTAATATTGACTGTTACATAAGCTATTTATACACTCTTCCTACCTATTGTTTTCCATAGACCCATAATACTACCTGTTGTTTTCCATAGACTCATAATACTACCTGTTGTTTTCCATAGACCCATAATACTACCTGTTGTTTTCCATAGACTCATAATACTACCTGTTGTTTTCCATAGACCCATAATACTACCTTTTGTTTTCCATAGACCCATAATACTACCTTTTGTTTTCCATAGACCCATAATACTGAGTGCCCACCCAGTAAACCAGTATTGTTCTTCAGTAAACCTCCTTTACTACTTACTGTCTCCAGCTCATTTTCCTAGAGCTCAACAAAGCCTGTAGTCCTAGCCTGTATTCCAGAAGTGTTTTACTTGTATCCAGTGACAGTCAGGAAAAGTTAAGTACCTTGATTGCGAAATCATGCTTAAGTTATTTTCAGTGATCACTTTTGTTTCCTGATTTTATCTGTGCATTTCACTGATCATTTTGTAAAAAAAAAAAAAAAAAAAAAGTTCTTCCTCTCAATGTTACTGTCTTGAAATTACATTCAGCATGGGATTTTCACCTAGTTGTGTAAGTGGTTTGTGTTAGCATTGCAGATGTGGATCTCTTCAGGTCTATATTAGTTCGCCGAAAGTGTATTTCAGCGAACACCTAATCATCAACCTCTAATCAGCGAAAATCACTTCCACGATACGCTGAATTTACCAAGGGTAAAAATGTTGTTGGACAACTACACAACTTTGCCCTTTTCTCTACTGTAGTGTGATCTTGGAGTTGGTATATATAGTTGAGGTGTGGGGGGTGCAGCTCCCCACACTGGGGGGTGAAGCCCCCCACTTGGGTGGGTTTGATTTAGTGAGATGTCTGTCCATTGTGCTGCAGAGCAAGTAGTTAGTTGCCCTTGGTAAATTCAGCAAATTGTGGAAGTGATTTTCACTGAATAGGGGTCGATGATTAGGTGTTCACTGAAATACACTAATATAGACCCGATCTCTTCTACTCTGTTCTGACATCAAGAGGACTGGATTTATTCATCTTGTGGCAGGAGGTGTTTTCCTGGCCTCTCTGAGTTGGGAAATACATAAAATGACTCGCAGTATAGTCATTTTATTGGCCAGAGGGCTCATTATTTATTTTTCTGTTTTTTTTCTGTGCTGCTATAACTTTTGCATGTTTGTATGTGTTAGCAGTGGTACCCCTAAAGTGTAACTGAGTATAGGTTAGGATCAATATTTAGTTTAGTATCATACCACATGGGATATCTATGGGATGAGATGGTACCTCATACATTTTATTCTTCTGAAGACTGTGTACACTAAAAGCATCATCAAATTAAAATATTAAAAAAAAGGAACGATACATTGAAAAGTTAAATGATTCTCAGCTGAAAAAAGTATCCTTCACACATGACATACTAAAAAAAATCACTGTTTTCATTTAGAGGCATAGTCCCCCATACTTTCAGTACTGAGAGCCATAATCAAAGTTGTTGTTGTGTCTTTTGGCTTTTCCCGGTTAGGGGTTGCCACAGCAGAACTCCGATCCGCTAATGATTGGCAGTAGATTTTTACGTGCCGAGTTGCCGGCCCTGATGCACAACCTTCAATGAAGGTACGCCCATTCACGCATGTCTCCACACAGAAGACATTCTAGCTGAGAATCGAACAGGACAACGTCTTACTGTGAGGCGACAACACTACCGCAGCACCACCACAGTCAAAGTACATCCCTGTATTAAATGACAAATTTCAAAGTTACCACTACTTGAAAATTGCACTTTTGTAATGTTCAGCACTCTGCCAAAAAATGCATGGTACTTCGATGTTCTGTAATAACAGTTTTCTTTGTGAGGATACTTGTGATTTTTTGATAGCATGTCCCATCACCAGTAATGTTAAATATCATGTCATTGTTTTGGAGGCCATAAGAGACACAAGTAACAACCAAAGTATCACAAATTGTGCTTATATACAAAATAATGAAGCATTGATCAAATTGTTCAGAATCAATTTCAATAAATTTGGTTATTAGCTGAAATCTCACAGTACTTAATATTAGTATACATGCTGAAGTATGATCGTTTATCTCAAAACCTAATCCGTGATACTGTTTCATAACACCACAGGCAGTGCAGTATATACAGCATTGGGATGTTGTACTGCAAAATACTATGAGGAATAAATTAAGGTTGTGCAACATATGCTCACATAACATGTTAAGTATGTCACCATCTTTCCAGCTGGAGAAATTTCCAGACTGAATATTTTTTATTTTTAATATGCTTCCCACATCTATGACATAAACTGAGTTTTTGAGTAAAAAATATAAAACATTAGCTACTAGCTGAAAGAAAAGCTTAGTAAAGGTATCTTCATCCAAAGAGGAAGTGCAGCAGACGTAACAGCACTAGCAAACATTGCAGTAGTTATGTAACTGACTTTCTTATTGTGCTAAAACAGCAGATGTTTGTGATAACAGAGGACTGGCTTTGTGAACATGATTTATAAGTATGAAATGCAATGCTTTAGGTATGTCGACACATGCTGGCATCAACAATGACATGACAGCAATTTGTGACATGTGAGATAAAAGATAAGTGCTATTCAGAACCATTTAAACTGTAGCCTTTTAGCTGATCTTTGATGAGGAAAAAGCTGAAACATTTCTGATCTGATCTATATATTTATTAAGTTTGAAGGACATGGTTTGCAAATGGATAGTTATAAAGGTTGACCACCTGGTGTAAACTTTGGAACAGGAATATGTATGTAACAAATAATGTGGAGGGTACCTTCTTCTGCTGGCTTTTACCATTAAGGGTTACCACAGCAGAACAATGGTCCACAGAACAATTGGCAGTAGAGTTTTTACAGTGTCGAGTTGCTAGCCTGGCACCCAATCTTCCATAGAAAGCTCGCACACGTACACGCACACACACACACACACACACACACACACACACACACACACACACACACACACACACACACACACACACACCTAGGGCCAATTTAGACTGTCCGGTCCACCTGCAGTATGTCTTTGGGATGTGGGAGGAAACCTTAGCATCTGGAGGAAAGCCACACAACCACAGGGCGGTCATACACACACTCTGTACAGAAGGAACCCCAGCTGAGAATCGAACCAAAATCGAACCCAAGAACCTCTTGCTGTGAGGTGGCAATGCTAACCACTGCAGCCGTTAGTGTGGAAGGTATCTCCTGCCACTGATTTTTATTGCTGTACATTTGAAAAATGTTTCATTTAAAATTAGTAAGTTAACTGATTCTGGCTTATAGTTCATAAAGTTCATAGATTAGCTAGATATAAGAGGACCACTTGCTTCTTTGCATATAACGTGCCCTCGGTTAAGAGATTTTTTGCTCTCATGCATCAGCTGAGCATTTTATTAGTCCTGGCAGGGACTGTATTAATGATGTTCTTCGTGTTTCACTGATGCAGTTATTACATTTGGGTTATCTGCTTGCAGGTAGCCCTCAGTCGGCCTGATTAATAAAGACTTGGGTCCTGCGTCGGTCGCTGTCCCTTCTTCCATGACGTCAGGTTGTCAGGGGTATAAAACATGCATCTGACGCCATTACATCAGTCTTTCTTGCCGTGCGGTGCCCGAAGCAGAAGCAGTTCACAAGTGCCGGTCGGCCGACTCCTGAAATTTTTAATTTTCGAGTTTCAGAACCGAAGTCTTCAACTAAAGCTAAGTACCCATTGGGGAAACTTTTTCTTGCTCCTTACCGATGTCAGTAAAAGTTAATAATTACATTACTTGTGGAAAGCAAATACCTCATAAAGATTTTCATTCGTACTGTATTCCTTGCCTAGGCCCTGATCACGACATACCTTGCTGTCAGTTTTGTGCTTTATTTAATCAGCGCACTATCTGTCGTCGGTATATTTTCAGTTCTCAGTTTAATTATCCAGAAATGTCATCAGTTAGCCATCCGACTACCAGGATTCTGAAAAAAATGCAAAGATAATGACAGAGACAGGCCGCCGAGGTCCAAAACTGCCAACGACACTTCTCCTAAGGCAGTCGCCAGTTCGCCGATACTCAGTGAGGCGCTTTCGCAGCCCCTGATACCTGCTACTTCTGATTCACAGGCCTCTACTGAGACCCATTCAGAGTCCCGTATGCCACGAGATGCTTCAACCATGGAACCCAAGGATGTCTCTACCTTGGATGGGTCCAGAGCCACTGTGCAGGCACCGGCTTCTGAGGGTGTATTCAGGCCTACAGACTTGCATACTAAACTGATGCCTCCTTCTTCTCTTTGGCCTAAATCTCAAACCATGCTGAAAAGACTGATGCCCAGGCCACATGCTCAGGCTTCTATGCCTAAAAAACAAATGATAAGAATGGCTGAAGATCTAGTAACTCTAATCAGGGGTAGCCAACCTCCCTTTCTAAGAGGCCTAGGAATGAAGTGGTTTATGAATCTTCTGACCAGGATTCTATTTTTTTCTGATTCTTCTGATGATCTGGATTTGCCCTTATCTACTTATGAGGATAATGATGCAGAGGACTCCATTCCCTCTGCTTCCCCTCCAGAGGATTTTTCTTTTGTGGAAACCTTACATACTCTAAGGGAACATTTCCACCAGGAAAGCCAGGATTTTCCTGATTCAAAAAAGAGGCTTAGGGATTTCTTACTCCTACCTCGGCCTAGGCCTTTAGCTATTCCTCCTGTACTAGACATTGTTGATGATGCTTTTTCAGAATCTAGTTTGGCCCCTGATTCCTTGCCTCCTACTCCAAGAAAACCAGACAGATACTACAGGGTTCCTGAGTCACACAAGTTCCTTTTTAAAAATCCTATTGCGGATCCAGAGGCTATTTCACAGGGGCCCAAGGGCATTAAGACTTCTACTGCTAAAAATTCTACCCCTTCTGATAGATACTCCAGGGCACTGGACAGATGGGGTAAGAAGGTTTACACTTCTGCAACCTTGGCCATTAGGGCTTTAAACTGCCAGTTTCATATATTAAAGTATCAGCAACATGTTATTGGATTGCTTAAACAGAAAATGATGTTGATTCCTGACTGTGTGGAAAATAAAGAATTACAGGATTTAATGCATTCTGCTGAACAAGTTGAAAAACATACTTTGCAATGTGGTTTTGATTCATTAGTGGCCTCTTGCAGGGCCGCTGTTACTGGGTATGTGCTCAGAAGGCATGCTTGTCTTAAGGAGCAGTCTTTGCCTGATCATGTTAAAGCTAAATTGTTGGTTGCTCCCTTAAATCAGGACCACCTGTTTGGCAACAAGGCTAAGGAAGTTCTTAAAAAGATGGAAGATAAAGCTAAATCTATGCAAACTGTTAAAGATTTCTTACAAGTTCAGCCTCCTAGATTTAGTAGGCACTGGCCCTCTAAGAATTGGTCCTTTCCAGCCCCTTCCAGGTCTTCTCAAGCCAAACCCAGACACAGCAAAAAACCCCAGGTTTCAGTCCCAGGGGACACAAAAGACTAAGCAGTGGGGGCCGCCTCCTCTTCCAAATCTGGGAGTAATAAGACTCCCCCCATGGTAAACTGTCTCAATGACTTCCTTTTACAATTTCCAAGCACTTATCAACTGACTGCCGCTTTGGGGGGAAAGATTGCTCTTCATGCAAACAATTGAGAACTCATTAACCAGGACAAATGGGTTTTAAATATAGTGTCCCAGGGATACAGATTTCACTTCCACACATTGCCAACACCAAGCAGGTGGCCGGACCTACTCCCAAAGCAGTGGGCAGAGGCCCAAAAACAAGTACTTTCTCTCTTAAGCATGGGGGCTATTCAACTGGTACCAGAAGAGGAAAAGGGACAAGGTTTCTACTCAAGACTTTTCCTAGTACCCAGAAAAGACAATTCATGGTGTCCTATCCTGGACCTGTCTACTCTAAACACCTTTTTGGAGATTCTAAAAGTCAAGATGCTGACCCTTCACCATTTACTTCCTAAGCTAGGCAAAAATGCCTGGTTGGCAACACTAGATTTAAAAGAAGCATACCTGCACATCCTAATCAGGGAATCTTGCAGAAGATACCTACGCTTCTCTGCACTGCCCTTTGGCTTATGTACTGCACCCAGGGTATTGAAAAAGTGCCTAGCTCCAATTATTGCATTTTGTAGGCAAAGAAATATTCAGATATACCCATACCTGGATGATTGTCTAATTCAGGCAGAAAGCCAGGACATACTTTTGAATCATCTGGCCTTTGTCTGGGGTACACCTTAAATGAAAAGATGTGCACAGACAACTCAGATTCTACTTGGACAGGACTAAACCTCAAAGGAAATCTGAACAACTGTTGGCAGCATTTGCTGCGGGGGCAGAGGGGAAGGCTATTTCAAAGCAAGCCATTTCTAAATGGATAGGCCATTCCATTCATTTCTGCTATAAGCACCATGGAAAACCAATCCCCAGGGGATCAGACCTCACTCCACCAGGGCTGCATCTACCTCTACAGCCTTTCTCAGAGGCGTCCCTACCAGAGACATCCTAGAAGCTGCTACCTGGAGTTCTGTAATACTTTCACCAAGCAAAACCATTTTCCAATTTTCTCTAAATCCAGAGCTGGCTTTGCCACTGCAGTCTTGCAGGGCCTTATAGCTGGTCCTAATGCTATCTAAATTCCTCCTCCCAACCACAACTTTGGGAATCTACCCAAATGTAATGACTGCAACAGTGAAACATGAAGAACATAGTACAGTGTGTACACTTACCATAAATGTAGATTTTCGAGTGTATTCACTGTTGCAGTCCTGGTTACCCTCCCTCCAGTCCCCTAACTTATTTTGGCTATACCTCTGCTTTCCTTTACTATGCTTAAAAGCCTTTTTGGTGTATTTGCTTTTTTGTTGGAGGTATATCATTGTACTTTTATATTTAATTGCTCCCCATTAGGGGGGCACCTGACATCTGGGACAAGAAAAACTGATGTAATGGCGTCGGCTGCATGTTTTATACCCCTGATGACCTGACGTCATGGAAGAAGGGACAGCAACTGACGCAGGACCCAAGACTTTGTTAATCAGGCTGACGGAGGGATACCTGCAAGCAGATAACCCAAATGTAATGACTGCAACAGTGAATACACTCGAACATCTACATTTATGGTAAGTGTACACAACTGTACTTCTCTTGTGCTCTGACTTTTAAGTATGTCAGCTGTGAAGATGTCATGAATGGGGCTGCACCTTCAAAATACTGTTGACTACATGCCCAGTGTGTCTTAAATCTTGCCAGGGTCCCTGAGTCTTTCTTTATCCAAAAATGTATGTGGATCTTTTAGAATGGGCATTTTTCCAACTAAATTTAAAAAGACATCAATTTCTACCATTCTTAAGAAACTTAGAAAAGTATTCATAGTCCATTCCCACATATTTTGTAGAGACAATCCACAAAGAATGGCAGTGTGTGCTTATCCAAGTCACATCTTTCAGGATGACTATGAAAATGTGGAAGCATTTTGCTAAACACATCTCCCTATCATAAAAGCCTAACAGTTTTAAGGCATAAGCAACAGGGGGACAGCTAGTACGCAGTTAAGGAACATTACACATTTGTGTTTCTACTGAAGAGATCACGGGGGGGGTTCATTTTGGTCCTTGTGCATATTTGGGTGAAACTACTGAAGGGATCGCTGGGGGAGATGTTTCATTTTCATGCTTGTGCGCATTTCATTTAAACTGCTGAAGTGATCACTGGGCAAAACAATTTATCTCGTGTTACTTTTATGCATATTTAGACAAGCTACTGAAGGGGTCGCTGGGGGAAGTAATTCTTTGGTGTGTCAGTGAAGTGCTTATGTATACTTGGACAAACTACTGAAAGGATGGATGAGGCAGGTTCATAGATTACAATTCAGATACAAAAGGCAAAGTGCTGCTTTTAACAAGGAATGTGCGAATTGCACAAATATTGGACTATGAATCACAAGAACACTTCATTAGAGTATGCCGCTTTACAAAATGTTTCATTTGCATCTCATTTTTCTTAAGGCATTTCATTTCACATTAGCATAAAAGTTCTGTATGAATCCCACCTTTGCTGTACACATTCGTAAACTTCGGGGATACCTCTATCCCGTTTGTGCTAACGACTGTGAATACAACCCTTACTTTATTTTCCTAGAATTCTGTAGAATTTTTGACCTGTCATCAGCATCACATTTTAGGAAAAGGATATTGAGGATGAAAAAGTACTTTGCAAGCCATTATACTGTTACATTTCATTGTATTACATGGGTCTATGTCAGCAATGGTTTTCAGTGTGACCAGAGTATTGGGGGTCTACATTATATTATCGCACGCTTACAAAAGCGAACGATAAATAATCAACCCCATGTAAGTGAACGCATACAACATCAAAACCTCAGGAAAAAAATCGCTGTTCCAAAAAAAAAAAAAAAAAAAAACTTTAAAACATTACATATTACACCCCCCCTACGTTATTTTGCATTTTCGCTCTTTTCAGTTTGATCAAGATGTGTTAGACAAACTGCGTCTGCGATATGTTAATAGGAACCCGAGTATTGAGACCATACTATTTAGGACCTTAATAAACCTTGCCATGGCTAGAGTGTAAAGAGTTTGCTCCATTTCTCCCTACTTCATTTCTGGGTGGCTCTTAACATTGTAGACCATGTTACCCTATTGTAGCGTCTTCAGATTTGCTGTGGCCTGGCCAGTGCTGTACTTGGATGGTTTGCTTTTCATCTTGCGTCAATGCAGTTTGTTATTTTTGGGTAAATTACTCAGAGATACAGCTTTTAGAGTGCTACGTGTCACAGATCTCCAATCCAACCCCTTTCTGTTCACAGGTATTTGTTGCTTAAGAGGTTGTTTGTGCAAAGAGGAGAGATCCAGTATAACTAAGTACTACATAGATGGCATGAAGTTGTGTCTCTCCTTTTCTTGGGTTCAGATGCATAATTTTACCACCTTAGAGAACTGCCTGAATTCCATCTACATGTGGATGAATAATAGCTGACAAGACTAATTCTGTGACAAATGAGGCTGTTATGATAGTTACTACCATTTAGGTGTCACAGTGGACAGATCAGAAAGATACGACATGCAGATGATGTGGCACTACAAGCACATGGAAAGCAAAACTGAAAACACATGCGCTGAATGTGAGTACACATAAGACAGCTGTAGCGGTAAATGGGGGAAATCAGATGAAATTGAAAAGTTGTATATATGCCTTGTTAATAATGCAAAGTATCTTATGTATGTATATATAAGCAAATGTTTGTTTCTTTGTTCCATTGTTTGTCTAACGTGTTACTCTGGTAAAGCTTAAAGGCAGCATTTAGAAGGTGCTTTATATAGCGACGTTATTCATGCTTACTTTTGATAGCGGGAATGTCTTGTCCTCCCCTTCTATTTTCTTGTTCTGGCTCATTAATGCTTGATAACATCAAATATTTTCTTTGTGTTATCAGATGGTCTACACTGGAACAGTTTCAGAAGATGCCTCGCCTGGACTGCCTATTTTAACAGTTGTTGCTAGAGATCCTGATCACGGTATAAATGCCCAGATTACTTACACCCTGCATGGTACTGGAGCAAATGAGTTCAGACTTGATCCTGTGACAGGTAAGAACACATCAGAAAAGTGTTTTTGTTTATCTATTTTAAGTTATTAACTTATCTGCTATCTTGTTCGTGCCAGCATAAAAGAACATGCTTTTGAAGCTGTACCATAGTTAAACCAATTTAAAAAAAAATTTTCAGCAAGACAAATGTTTTATACTACTGTAAGTCATGACAGCTAAATTAAGTGAGACATAAAGAATTCTGATATAGTTTTTTTACAGCATGTCTATATCCTTGGATGTGGTTTGGAAATGATTATGCTATATGTTATCTGAGTAAAATAATTTGAAAAACACTGCTGAGGCTATTGTTTCAGTGCTGAGTGCCATTGCTATCACCTGTTCCCGAGCATGCAGAGCATCCTTGATTTTCCCTCTGTCCTTGTCCTGTCTCTTGTAAAATGTCCGATTTTCTGGTAAAACAATGTTTATAGTCAGTTAATAATGGCAGGCAATATTCTTCCTTATTTTTTTATTCTTTAGAAAATGCATGTTGGTGCAATATCTTTTGTACTATTACTTTTCTAAGGGAATTTGAAGCATGTGAAAAAAGTGTAAATGATCTTGGGCCTTTGTCCTTCTTTATTTTTGGCTCTGTCTCTGAATTTTGAACAAGGAGGTTTGTATCTGTCTGCCAAAATCATTCCTTTCTACACACTTTTCTTGAACTATATGAATGTGGAAGAGGCCAGTCATATATCAAACGCTGGGGATTGTTATAATACTAACAGAAAAAGTATGTAAAGAAAGAAAAAAAGGTTTGTAACTAAACAATACCAATTATGTAAAACCTGTTTACAGCAGAGAGACTGCAAGAAATGTTTTATGACTGCAAAAGAAGTTTGTAGTGATCTGAGCTACACAGAATTTAAGGACTGGGTGTCATTACTCTGAACTGTGCAGATTTGCACAGAATGTCCAGATTGTTGCCTCATATTTCTGGTGTTTTCTTCATAAAATTTGTGGTTTTACAGCAAATTATTGAGATTTGAAGTCATTAATAATACTAAATAATGACAGACTTTTGGGTTTCAGACTTCATATCCTTCAGAAAATACATAGTAAATCAAAACCTATTATTATAGCAACTTTCTAACCTTATAGGAGCAATTTTTAAAATCTGTCCCTATTTTTTGGGCCTTTGTTCCCCTGTTATTTCAGGCTTTGTCCAGATTTCTTGTGCTGATAGGTTGAGGGGTATGCTGGGTATTCTTCCACTAATTTTATATACTGCCTCATCTACTTGTTTCAGATGACTTCAGCATAAGTTAGCTGTCATCGGGTACATGACAGATGCAGTCAGGAAGCTAGTGATGGTTTGAAGTGATTGTAAAACAAAAGATGATGCTCTTGCAACACCATGGAAGATGTAGGATGGATTTTTTTTCTGGGACATACCAGCTTACATTTCATATACTTCATTTGCTACAAATGTAAAAATTAATTACATAGTAATTGTCATATCAACTTTGCAGTAAAATACACCCTCAGTGGCAATTTGTGTCATCAAGTTATTTGAGTCTAAGTTAGTTAAATGACACAAGATTGTTTAAATAAACATAATATGCTATCAGACAGTGTTAAAACCTAACTAATGGTGATCAACGGACAGTTCATTGTTGGCATAGATTCCCAAATCCCCAACTACTGGAACAATTTTCAGGGTATGCTGTTACTGTGATAGTTACAAGGAAAGCCATGCTTGCTGAAGGATACAGTTATACATTTCTTGACATTTAGTTTTAGTCCATGAATTTGAGACTAGCTATTTGTTGGTGAGAGGCCTTCTTGCAGGATTTTGATGTCCTCTGAGGAACTTAGGATGTCACCAAGTTTAGAGTCCTCTGCAGACTTGGTCATCAGTTAAGCCTTAACATTTGCTTTGACTTCTGAGAATTATATGCC